>NC_092702.1:20452331-20614831 GCF_964275005.1 Diadema setosum
AGCAGGGTGTTTAACCCGGTGAAGTGGTCCCACCTCACATCCAACTGGACTCCATGGAAGACCAGCTTAACGTAGCTGAATATGGGCTATCCAGCCATCTTCTTAGAGGGAAATGAACAAACAAACAAACATTATCTGGAGAAAAAAAATAGGAACAAAATAATACTTTTCTGAAATATAAGATTATTATGATAACGACTATTCAATTGAAGAGATGTAAAATTGAATTCTATATAATGTAACAAATACTCGAAATATAATCATAAATATAATATAAAATGTATTTTTAATGTCATATCAAAATGAAACATAATAACAAACTAGTAAAAAAACACAAAAAACTTTTTGATAGTCTTATCTGTTACGAAACATATAATCATTGTGATGACAATTTTATTGTAACATAATTTTCTCCAAGTGCTTACGCTCTTGATAAAAAAAAAAATCTATCAATCAAATGTTTGCGAGAAATCATGTACTTTAGTAAATAAGTTTTCAAACATCAGTTTATTATGAGAAGCGGTTGAGGGTTCTAAGATAACTTTAAGCAGTGGCGGGTCCAGAGGGGGCGCAACCGGCGCATGCCCCCCTTTATTTTTCGTTAAAAACAAGAGAAATAAAAAGAAAAAAAAATGAAATGAAACCCGGAAGTGGCACCAGAATTAGTCACGCCCCCCCCCCCTTTACAAAATTCCTGGATCCGCCCCTGCTTTAAGAGATGAGATAAAACATGGCCATGTAAATCAAACGTAAGTCGGAAAAAAATAGAGTATTCAGAGATGTTTGATCTCATAATTGCAACTTTCTTTTTTTTTTTTTTTTGCAACAGGACTGGTTTAGGGGGCTCTTCGTCTTTTATCTCCTCTGTCAGTGTCATACGGGAGGCATCAAAGGAGGCATCTCCTCAGAGGCTTCCATCTGCTGCCACCACCGTCCATTGTGAGTATAATGTCAACATTTGTCGGAGGATCAGAGCAAATGTCACAGGAGAAACTATGGAAAACCACGACCTTTCAGGTGTGTCCGACCACCAATTTACATTAGACTCATTTACTACTGAAACAGATCACCATGTTGGAAAGTTCGACGGAAATGGAACGGCCTCATTGATTGGGAATGTGTCAGTTTCCGTATCAGAGCCCGTCATTGACACTGCTGGGTATGTAAACGTACATTATTGTAGTCCCGTATATTGCACTTTGTGTCAATATGATATGCATGCTCAGAGAACGTGCGAGATGGTGAATCACTCTATAAACGTTTAGACTATGCTGTGTCTGCTCTCTAGACCCTTGTGGCAAATGGGGTGCAATTAATTCCTAATAAGAGATGAAAATATTTCTTGATTTCTGCACTTTTGGGTTGTTTAAGAGCTAATTGGGAAAGACTTCCTTTTGACAAACTAGTTTTGAGACAGCCACCCCAATCACACTAGTCTTCTAGTTGTATGGTTGAGGGGTCTAGATATCGCGCACGAAAATTTGAAATGCTCTTAAAATAGAAGTTATTCCATAATCGTACCTGAATTTCTCAATGAATATCACGAAAATGCAGGAAAATCACCTCCCAGAATCTCCTGATGATACGATGACGGAGTAGTGCGCTGTCGCCGTTTGTATGTCGGACTTTTTTTTATGCGTTCAATTTCTCGGGGTATGTAAAGATCGCGCAGCTGCCCTCTGTAGTTTCATGCGTGAAAGTGTCTGCCCCTCTGCGGCTGTAACGTGCTCCGGCTTTCGTAGAATATTTTTTTTTCACTTGATATTAAATTTGTCCCTGTTTTTACCTAACTTGTGTATATTATTGTTATTATTATTATTACATGTTATTATTATTATTATTATTATTATTATTATATGTGTTATTATTATTACTATTATTATATGTGTTATTATTATTATTGTTATTATTATCATTATTACTATTATCACCACCACCATCATCGATCATCATAATCATCATCATCATTATCATTTTCATTATTATCATTATCACTTCCACCACCATCATTTTGTCATTCTTATTATCATTATTTTTATCATTGATATTTTCATAATCGTTAATGATTTTCATTTATAAAGTTTTCTTACAATATTTCTAATCACTTTAACCAATAATATACACGTAATATAAAATGGAAAAAAGTAAAATATGAACATATATTTTGTGTGTGTGTGTGTGTGTGTGTGTTTGTGTGTGTGCTTACCCATTCGTCACCCTCTCATTTTCGTCACCCATTTGTCACACTCTCATCTAATTTGTTTTCTTCAGTATCATTATGGCCCTCCCCTGTCACAAATATATCACAAGTTAGCGCAAGAAAACACAAGCAAATTCAAATTGAATCACACTTCAACTTCGATAGACTGAAATATTTATTCCTTTGTAATATTATAATCGTTGTGTTAAAATTTGACTTAAAACAACATTTATTAACAGTATTTCAGCGTAGCTGGCAACATACATTGTTCTTGTGTATGATGACGTCACGTGGTAAACGATCGATCGAACAAATTACGAATTCTATCGACTACGAACGAGACAAGCGAGACGACACGTCTAGGCTACAACATCCTTAGAACAGATTTTAAGGGAAGGTAGGTTTGTACAAGGTAAAAAATTGGAAATTTAGTGGAAAATTTGTTGGAAATCAAAATTTCTTACCTGCTTCCTTCTCATGTTGAGGGGTAAGTCAGGTATGTTTATTCCATGGGCGTATCGGCAGATTTTGCGCTTAGTCCTACGCGTAATATCGCTTGCTATACGCAGTTACGCTATGCGCGATCATTAGGTCCCTGCGCGAGACCTAGTACCCTTACTATACTATGTAGCATTGTAGGGTAAGGGCACCAGTATTCGGTCAGGCACCGGTATTCGGTCACTTATCACTAGTCACCAGCCAGTAAGTTCAACTGTCATACACACGCAAATCACACTAATTCACATACTTGCACACTCATTCACAACAGGAAACTCCCTTAACCCCCTCCAAAAATCCATCCAAAATCCCAAATTTTACCGTCAAAAGTGCAGAATCGGCGCTACTTTCCAAAAGCGCGCGCGGATAAGGCCCAGTTTTAAGAGTATGGGTCGCCGAAAAAGCGCTAAAAATCGAGAAATACGCCGTTCTCTCGCAGGATTTTTCACTTATCGCAAGCTTGGAGTGTAATGGTATCCTCAAAAACGCGAAAGAAAAACAAAATGTCCGTACGTGCCGATACAGTGTCCCAATGTACAAGGGTTGAATGCAAGTGCCGAGGCCCCAGTATTCGGTCACCAACGGTCGCCGCAACTTCCCCGATGCAATTTTGCGCCAACAAGGTAGCGCGCGTGCGCGCGTTTTTCAGCTGCCTTGAACATGCATTGACTTTGAACGCGCACATCGTGTGACCGAATACTGGAGCCGATAACCGTATACTGGGGAATTTTCAAGGTGAAATATTTCGCGATTTTGTGCAATTCTGTGAGATATTTAACGAAATAAAAGTTGAGATTAAAGAAATTTGATATATTTCACATACATTGCTGTAGATATGATGTATGTATGTATTATTTTAGTTTGAAAAATATTGCAAAAAAGCTTAAGTGACCGAATACTGGGGATGTTACCCTACTAAATAAGTGCAGATCGTGTAATACAACTCTACCTAGCCTAACCTTGCTTGCGATATGCACGGATGCACGCACTCACTTTTGGGTGGCTGTCTCAAAAGGAACTCTTGCCGCTAATTGAAATGAAAGAGAATGAATTTGCTGGAAAGTACCCCACAATTCACATGATTCACAGTTTTCCACTTAAAATTCCGATGTCAGAAAATTCAATTTGTGCACGTACAATGTACGTCTGTAAGGGCATTATTTTCCATTATTTCAAGGTCAAAGTATTAATCATATTGAGTATTATTTTGTGATCACTTTACCTGAGATGGATGATTAAAATCAACTCAAGTCTAGTTGTGAGAACTTTTTAAAGTGTACGAAATGCAATGTACATGTACGTCTGTAATTATGGAATTGCCGGTGTGTGTACAATGTATAATCCATGTGTACCCTATATACTTTCAATGTGAAGTACTGAATACGGCATATATTTAGCGAGTCTAAAGTTTTGCGAATGGGACTTCCCAATGATTGTGTGAGTGGTTAATCATGATCGTGGCATACTGTGCTGAATGGGGAAATGTATGTTTGCGTCACATTCATAGCGGGATCAGAGTCATTATTTTCGTGTGTCTTTAATTTTGCAGATAGACCTTACTCGTGAAATTCGCGAAAATAAAATCTTGCGAAATATTCAGCTTATACAGTATTATACTACTCTCTTTGCATGAAATTCTTTGCCTTGGTCAAGGTTTTGAGATTGCATTCCCCAAATATCCAGTTCCTGCCATGCTTGGGTTTCTCTTTGATTCTCCTCTTCATAGACTGGTGTCCTCATTCTCAAGTGCTCAGCCCAGCATCACTGAATCTCCAATTACCACTGCCTCGGCATCAGGTAGCATGGGTCATGTTACGCTCTCCGACATCAGCTCAAATCTACCCCGGTTATCCAGTGGACCAGGAGGACTCCTCACGGGAACGGTGATAAGTCCAGAGTCACTGCGAGCAGTGACCAGCATCTTTCAGTCAATGCCGGACTCTCTGAGCCAGCCCAGGACGTTCACGTCATCTTCTGTGTCCAGCGCCATCACTGACTCTCTCGCTGGCGAGGGCCACCAGGAAGGAAGCTCGCATAATATCTCTGTCGGTCTCAACATTGTAGCTGGGTCCCTCGGCGCCCTCAGCGAGAAAGAAGTCGGGAGGAGCGGCGCGCTGAGCGAGCAGTCGGCGCTGGGCATGGGCATCTACCAGACTGGTGACAATCCCCTCTCAGCCATCACAAGTAGTTGTAATGTTGTGTTCACAACCAACACAAACACCACCAGTCTCATCAGTACTGCTGCATTGACACAAGGTACAGTACTGTATCTAGGCAGTGGGGCTTGCTGCTTGTTGGAGTCTGGCATTCACTTCGTGGTATATGTAACTGTGTGTCACATAACCCACAAAAATGTTGCACCACTCAATTTTATGTGAGAACTCACAAGAGGTGAAACGGGTCACCGCAGTTAATCTTGAGTTTTTCACATTTTTTAAAAGACTTGTTGTTCTTCTTCATTACTCTATAGTTTGGGGATCATAAAATGAATGGGGAAAGTGTGTTTTTAGCAGTTTTTCTAGAACACTTTTTTTATGCCTCCCTTCGGGTTGTCCGTCCGTCCGTCCGTCCGTAATGAATTTTGTGGACAAGGTAACTATCGAAACCTGTTGAGGTATCCTAATGAAACTTGGCATGTATGTGTATTAGGGGGTGAAGTTGTGCCTATCAACTTTAGGGTGCACATGCTCAAGGTCAAAGGTCAAAAGGTCAAGGTCAAATACATGAAATTTCACTATTTCCACCATATCTATTGAATGCCTGAAGATATTTTCTTGAAACTTAGTGTATACATGTATTACCCAATTAAGATTCTCTGGTGAAAGTTTGGGTCATGAGGTCAAAGGTCAAAAGGTCAGGGTCAAATACATAAAATTTCACTATTTCCACCATATCTATTGAATGCCTGAAGATATTTTCTTGAAACTTAGTGTATACATGTATTACCCAATTAAGATTCTCTGGTGAAAGTTTGGGTCATGAGGTCAGAGGTCAAAGGTCAAAAGGTCAAGTAAAAATATTAAAACTTCTTTTTTTTTCTCCGTACCTTGGAAAATTGTTCAAGGTATCTTCATGGAACATAGTATATACATGTACTGACTGGAAGTGATTATCTAGAGAATGTAGGGTTCATGGGGTCAAAGGTCAGGGGTCAAAGGTCAAGTGCAAGACTTCAAAATTTTACTATTACCCTCATATTTATGCAATGCCAGCAGGGTTATTTTTTTACACTTGGTGTATGTGTGTGTAACCTAATAGAAATTCTCTGGAAAGTTTTTTTTTTCTTGTTTTGCCTCAAAGGTCAAAAGGTCAAAGATCAAGTGAAAGTGCTGAACTAACTTTTTCCTCCATATCTCGGAAGTGGCTCAAGTTACCTTGAAACTTAGTACATATTATGCATGTTCTACCTGAAAGTAATTATCTTATGAATTTTAGGGTCAAGGGCCAGATGAAAATGGTAACAATTTACTATTCAATTCAGAAATTGCACTTTTGCTCCACACCTGTACCTTGAAAATTACTCAATGCCTAAATGTATGAATGGGTCAAAGTCAAGTTAAAGTCCTTAAATCCCTAGATACATGCTCTCTTATTCATCCAATTAAACCTACGTCAAGGAAGGTGAACATTCAACACATTTGTGACAAACTTGTCATTCCAATATTTTGCCAATTTTGTGAAAATGTGATCACACAGTGTCCACATGTACTATCTAGACCTATTGGGAAAATCATGCATTATGGCGGAGGCATACCAGTCGCCAAAGCGACATTTCTAGTTAAAAAATAAAATAGTGTGGTTAGGTATGCCATAGAGGCCCCTTTTCATTTCGTGAAAATCCTTTACACACTCTTCACTTTCAACTCGAATAAATTTTGAAAGCATGATGCTACTGCTCTGAAAGTTAGCATTAATCATGGACAGAATGGGCTGATAGAACATGTTTAATTTCAGCTTAATCTGATAATCTTTTCATTGTTGTTGCTGTGGTGGTTTAAATCCCTTTATTTTTGTCCCATTCATTGCACAACTAGCACATCTTAGTAAAGATTAACCTGTTGAGGACGAGTCCCAAGTATACTCAGGCAGGTGTCTATGGGAAATGCGTGTTGTAGCAAAATCAATCCGTCCTCAACGGGTTAAGCACTTGAATAGACCCCATATTTTGGAGCCTCTTTTCTCAGTTCACACTTTTCCAGAGTGTGTGCTTTCTTTGTAATATTTAGATTTAGATTAGCAGAGTCCATTTGTATTGAGTTATAAAATAATTTTAAAGGGACTGTACAGTACTAGTTGAGGTGGGGATTCATGTTTTCAACATTCATAAGTGAGATAATGAAAAGCCTCTTATGAAATATGAAAGAACATGTAATTTCAAGAAGGATTCATCGTTTATTTGATGAAAATTGGTTTTCAAATGGCTGAGATATCCAAAAAAGTGCTAATAATAAAAGGCGACATGCCACAACTTTATCATCATCTCTTTGTTTCACCTTGTTTTTGGATATCTCAGCCATTTCAAAACTGATTTTCATCAAATAAACTTTTGATACCCCTTAGAACTGCATGCTCTTTGACATCTCATAGAGTGGTTTCTGAATATCTCGCAAAACGTTAATAAAAGCTAAATCCTCACCTCGACCAGAACTGTACATACCCTTTAAAGCCTGACGTCTGCTCTTTCAGAATCTGCACATAATTAACTTTTTGTGTGCAATGGTGGAAACCCTCTGTGTGCCACATTATTCTGAGACACCAACGTAGCCATGCTTTGAGAAAACATTCTGTTTGTCAAATCTATATACACTGTAACTTTCATAGATTTCTGTTTAATTGAACATGCAGTCAGCAAAGTTGTAGAGAAAATGCGAAGCTTTGCTTTTATGTAAGTTGTATGACAAATCTATGATTGTTTTTCATGCAAATGCCCAGTAGCTACATTACTGTAAAGGCATGACTTTTGAACAGAAAACAGTGACAGAAACTAGGAATATACTGTACATGCAGATCCAGTGGGGAACACAGCTTGCTACATGTAGTCAGTCACCACATAAAATGCAAGCTACAATTGTATTATATGTGAGAGGAACAGAATCGTAAGAAATGCTTTCATTGTACCACAGCATTTGGAGATTTATCAGTTGGTTTGGGCGGGTTTGTGCATTTGAGCAGAATATGTGAAATTGGCACGCCGTCTATCGAGTCGGGAGTGCAAACGTGGCACATAAAGAGTTAAAGGTGCATAGTCCCGGTAGTGTAGAGGGCGCTGTTGATGATACTGCCGATCACCATTAGCATTGATATGAAGATTGCCGAAGTTGAGCTGTCATCAAGAGTAAAGCGCGTAGGTGTTGCTAAGTAACGTTGCCTTCGTTGTCTTCTCTGCGCATCACGCAGTCTGTAGTAATGCCAGGGTGCGTGCATATGTGCTTCTCAGTATGACATCACAAAAGAAGTTTGCTAAAGCTGTCAATCCCCTCAGCCGATTCATGAGCCGAACTGTGATCGGACCGCTGACTACAGTGGATCGGACTTCTTCGAACTCGGGGAAGTGGGCCACAGCGTAAGCGCCAAAGAGGAGTCGATAGCATAGGTCTCTATAGGAAACTTGCGCCTTGCGCCCGCGTACGCATTTGACTAAAACACCGGGACCATGCACCTTTAAGAATCCGCATATGGCGACTTTTTGATGGCTTTGTGATGCAGGGTCACATTATAATGCATCAGAGTGATAGGGAGAGGCAGCTCGACAACAGTCATTCAGTGTTGTTTACCAGCTGCATTGCAAGCCCTTTTTTTCATTTTCTGCCCGACATTCTATTTTTCAACCCACGTAAGATTCAATGTATCATGCATTCTCAGTAAGTCCCAACGCAAGTGTACACTATGGTCATGTGCTGAGGGGGTTAATATATTGCATAGTATATGCCACTTAAAATAAATGTAGAATGGATTACAATTTGGCATTTTGTCGGTGTTCACAGTAGTATGTTTTGGCAATGAAGTTGATGTATTCAATAATGTTATTAATATTTGATATATTTGATAATCTGAACAAGTGGACTCTACAATAACCCAGTTCAAGGATGTATACATGACAAAGTCCTCCTTTTCAAGATGCAATAAATTTTTCGTCTTTAACCTGTTGAGGACGAGTCCAGAGCATACTCGGGCAATCATCTATATGAAATGTGTGTTGTAGCAAAATCAAACGATCCTCAACGGGTTAAACAATTCACTCTATCACACAGGTCTCTTACAAAATGTTGCATAGGTTAAGAATATTCAGGATATAACACTGTCTGTTTCCATATGTCTCACGTTAGGGGATGGAGAGTCGATTGACATTGGTGCCTCTCTGCAGGCAGAGGGCCCGGCAGGCGATGCTCCTTCCTCGCTGACCGAAATGATGGTTGCTGGCGTGGAGGACGAGGAATCGAGCGAGGCGCGGCAGCTCCCTGTCACCTGCAGACTGACTTCGCAGGAGCTCGCCAGGCTAGTACAGACAGTGGAGCAGGTCAGCTCTGATGTTGGGGATATCGGGGGAGGGGCCATCACAGATCAAGCCGTCTCGCTGGTCCACGTGGGCGGCGTTCCCAGTGTGGAGCTCTCTAGCACAGGTTGGAACTTGTTTGTCATCGTCATCAGTACCGAAAGCTAAGCCATGTCTTTTGGCTGGTGGTGTGTTTTTTTAATTTTATTTCCATCATTTGAATCAAACTTTCAATACAAAACGCTCAAACAGGTGAACTGATTAGTGTTTGTTACATTCAAAGCACTCACTGTCTTTATGCAGTGCACTCCCGTTATAAAGAACATGATTATAACGAAATTCCTGTTACAACAAAGTGAAAATTGAGGCCACAACATCTCTTTGTTTTTTATTGTTTATTTGTTTGGTTATAATGAAATATCGATATAATAAAAGAAAACTGCCGGTCACAAGGATTTTGTTATAACGGGAGTCCACTGTACTTAGTATTTGATTGATACAGATTCTGATGATACTTGACAAAACAGTCAAACGTGCTTTGTTTATATGTCTGTTTTATCACCAAAGTGTTTGTACAATCACAAGGACATGTAATTGAGTAGACAAAATATGCAAGTGATAGATTGTTTCCTTATTGAATTGTTCACAATGTGATTCCTCTCCCTGTCCAACATTACTTCAACTTTGTTGAAGATTCAGTCACAGAGAACATTGCTGATTAATTGGTCATTATCATCTTTCTTCCTTGCACTCACGCAGGTCAGTTAGTCATCCGTCAGGGATCTGTAGTGTATACACAAGATAATGAAAATATTGTTGCCATGACAACTCAGGATGAAGAAGGAAACTTATCAGCAGTGCAGAATGAAGGGTCCATAATGGTAAACATTGCTCCCACCCAAACGGCTGAGAGAGACATCTCAAAAAAAGTCACTGTGCCAACAATAGAGGTTAGTGGAACAGTAGCCTTTTGATTCACTGTTGTTAATTCATCATCATTATGTGTCGTAAAGTGTATTCCTAGAAGGCAAGATGTATAACATTAAAGATGGACCATCCCTTTTGTATTCCTTCCCAAATAGCACAGAACATGATATATTCCACCAGAATTACAAGACTATTGTAAAGCTATAACATTTCTGTGATATTTGAAGGTTGTTAGCCGTTAAAATTCAAATAACGCACCAAATGCTCACCGTAACGTATTCTGTGTACAAGGCACAGCTGCATACTGTATACTAATCCTCCTGTGGTTGTAATATGATACCTATACTTCGAACTAAAGATATGCATGTTAAAGCTGTCAGAAAGGAAGAAGTCATTAGCTTCTTTTACTTTGTTATTTATGGCAAATAACAGCACACCACTTACATGAACTACATAAGTGCATCACACAGGTCTGTAAAAACTAGACTAGTAGTTTAGATTTGTAATTTTTTTTTGTAGTATGAAAAAAATTATTTGAATCAATTTAACTCAACAAATAAAGACCCTCTTGAGATCAAAATTTACAGGAGGTTTCCAAATAGTGTCTTTTTCAATACCTAAGTGTTCTCAATTTGCATGTAGGGCCTACAAGGGATGATATGTACGAGGTGTATGTCTCTAACTGAAACCAGTTTTGCATGACTTTAAATGTACAAGTTCATACGGAAAGCACAAAAATGTTAATGGGTAATTGAACAAGTCTGTGCTGTATTCCATTCCATAATGTTGAAATTGCAAGGCTTTTTTTTTTCTTCTTATGGTGTATAAGGATAGTGTGATAATGATTAAACAAGAAAAAAAATTATGAGCATCCCAGACCTCGTAATCCCATACAAACCTAGATGTCTCCAATCCTCTGCTCAAAAGTTACTCGTTGTACCTTCCATCCATACAGAGTCTTATGGGGAGAGGGCTTTTTCTTTATGCTGCACTTTCATACACTATGGAATTCTCTGCCAGACCCACTGAGAAGTCAGATGCTGATGGACAATTTCAAGCAAAAACTCAAAACTTATTTATATGAAATACCACATGTTTGTTAAATTATTTATGTAACTATGCCAGATGTATGGCAACTTTTACCCCTTTTTTATGCCTCCGCCACGAAGTGGTGCCGGAGGCATTATGTTTTCGGGTTGTCCGTCCGTCCGTCCGTCCGTCCGTCCGTCCTTCCGTCCGTCCGTCCTTCCGTCCGTCCGTAATGAATTTTGTGGACAAGGTAACTATCAAAACCTGTTGAGGTATCCTAATGAAACTTGGCATGTATGTGTATTAGGGGGTGAAGTTGTGCCTATCAACTTTTGGGTGCACATGCTCAAGGTCAAAGGTCAAAAGGTCAAGGTCAAATACATAAAATTTCACTATTTCCACCATATCTATTGAATGCCTGAAGATATTTTCTTGAAACTTAGTGTATACATGTATTACCCAATTAAGACTCTCTGGTGAAAGTTTGGGTCATGAGGTCAAAGGTCAAAGGACAAAAGGTCAGTGTCAAATACATAAAATTTCACTATTTCCACCATATCTATTGAATGCCTGAAGATATTTTCTTGAAACTTAGTGTATACATGTATTACCCAATTAAGATTCTCTGGTGAAAGTTTGGGTCGTGAGGTCAAAGGTCAAAAGGTCAAGTAAAAATATTAAAACTTCTTTTTTTTCTCCATACCTTGGAAAATTGTTCAAGGTATCTTCATGGAACATAGTATATACATATACTGACTGGAAGTGATTATCTAGAGAATGTAGGGTTCATGGGGTCAAAGGTCAGGGGTCAAAGGTCAAGTGCAACACTTCAAAATTTTACTTTTTCCCTCCTATCATGCAATGCCAGCAGGGTTATTTTTTTTTTTACACTTGGTGTATGCATACATGTGTAACCTAATAGAAATTCTCTGGAAAGTTTTTTTTTCTTCTTTTTTTGCCTCAAAGGTCAAAAGGTCAAAGATCAAGTGAAAGTGCTGAACTAACTTTTTCCTCCATATCTCGGAAGTGGCTCAAGTTATCTTGAAACTTAGTACATATTATGCATGTTCTACCTGAAAGTGATTATCTTATGAATTTTAGGGTCAAGGGCCAGATGAAAATGGTAACAATTTACTATTCAATTCAGAAATTGCACTTTTTCTCCACACCTGTACCTTGAAAATTACTCAATGCCTAAATGTATGAATGGGTCAAAGTCGAGTTAAAGTCCTTAAATCCCTAGATACATGCTCTCCTATTCATCCAATTAAACCTAGGTCAAGGAAGGTGAACATTCAACACATTTGTGACAAACTTGTCATTTCAATATTTTGCCAATTTTGTGAAAATGTAATCACACATTGTCCACATGTACTATCAAGACCTATTGGGAAAATCATGCATTATGGCGGAGGCATACCAGTCGCCAAAGCGACATTTCTAGTTTTATATGTAAAATGATTATTGCAGAGTAATGTATTGTACTTGGTAAATTGTAATTTTTGGTGGCACCATTTTGTATCATGTTATAATTTGTTTGTAAAGTGCATTGAAATTCTTGTCAAGTCTGAAATGTGCTTTGTAAGAATTTGCTATTATTGTTATTATTATTATGAGTGCAAAGGACAATGCAATTGTCATACATGTAGTGTAAGTATAGGGGGAATGGGGCAAGACAGTCATTTATGTCAGTCGTTTATGTTATCTCCATCTTGTGTTTTGCAGAAAAAGAAAGCAAAAGGAGGCTGGCCAAAGGGAAGAAAGAGGAAGAAAGATGTGATAAAGATGGCGAATGCACCAAAGCCCCCTTCCACAGCGTAAGTTTTGTACCCTCGAGGCATTACATGTAGTTTGTCTGAACCAGCAATATACTTCACAAGAAATTGTCAGTGAAAGATGTTTGGTATCACAATTGGAAGTGTTGGGTGTGAGGTGAAGCATCATATTCGGTGTAAAGTATTTTTCAAGAAAGAGACAAAATCTAAAAGTCATATTAACACTAACCTGATATGTCAGTTTCCATGAAATATACCCTTTTGTTCCATATTCTTGACTCAGTATTTAGAGTAGTTTAGATTTCCTTTAAAAAAATAACAAACAAATAAAACTAAAGCAAATCGGGATGGTCAATAATCAATGACGACAGAAGATAGTATGTTCTTCTTGTGATCTGCTAGGCAGCTTCCCAGTAACTTTTTGGAATTGGCTTCAGTCACATAGACATTGCCAACCTGCCACTGATGGGAATTGGTTGTCTTCTGCCATAACCCTATAAGAAGTACAATGTGTTGGAGACAGCAATTAGTTTTTAGTTTAGTCTGTGACAGCCTTAGTTGAAGTTAACCCATTGAAGAGGAGGTGATTTTGCTATAACACCTGTTTCCCACAGACTCCTGTCTTAGTATACTCGGGACTAGTCTTCACTGGGTTACAGGTTCAATACATGAAATTTGTTTTAAACTTTAACAGACAATCATGCATTGATTGGCAAGAGCGGGAGGACTTGTGCTTATGGAATGCTGCAATTGTGCATGCATGTGTTTTGTTTTCTTTTCTTTTGTTTTCAGATATTATGGAGCCATCTGCAAAGAGGGGGAGTGGGGAGAGGATGATTTAGGTATAAGTTAGCAAGCTTGTGACAACTCAAGATTATTCACTGAGCAGTGTAGTGAGACTTACGTCTATTTCTTGGGTTAATGTTTTGTTCGTTTGATAGGTATGCCATGTTCCTGGCGGAGCAGCGTTCCAAGGTGCTGGCCAGCCACCCGGAACTGAGTGGCTCCAGGGTGCCAGCCTTCCTGGGCAAGATGTGGAGCGGCCTGCCCCAGGAGGAGAAGCGGAAGTACGTGGAGATGGAGAGGAGGGAGCGGGAGCGCTACCTGAAGGAGATCAAGGAGTATCAAGAGACATCCAGCTGCCAGGCCCTGCTCAACAAGCAAACCAAGGAGGGCATGCCGTCTCTCGCAGGTGAGGCAGTTGCCGTGGAAACCACTTTGAAACTGTGCACACATCGCTCTAACAGCTGGTTTGCTGTTGTATCTAAAGTTGGGAAGTTGATTTCATTATTTTTTGATACCCAACCAACACATTGTATGTTAGAGGGTATATAGCAATCATTCAGATGTTGGTCGGTAGGTCAGTTTGTTGCAAAATCTTATGGCTAGGACTACTCCCTCGGTTTCATTACCCCCAAATGATATAAAGGTTTGTAGATCGAACTACTCCAATTTTCAAGTATTGATGTCACTTACATGTACATACGAGAAGAAATATAATGGAAAGGAACAGTGTGTATCAATTGAAAGAGAAAATAATGGTCTTTGATATCAGATGTTAATCAGAGTCCTCTGATGAATGATGTCATATGACATAATATAAATATAAATTACATATGAATTACACATTCATGAATAATCACACCATTTTTATTCAAAAGAAAGCACTTATTAAAACTATAGTTTTTATATGGAATAACGATTATCATTTGTAAAATCTTCATGATGTACAAGCTTTCCAATGGTATATGTAACTCATAGGGTATAATGCTTTATACAAATGTCAAGAAATATTGACTGGAAACTGATAGGCGCTGCAACTAGTGTGGTTTAGATCGTAAACCTATGGCTGGGACCAAAGTAAAGTATGTATATGTGTACAGCACTGTTTGATTGTACAGGTTATTTATCCGATTAATTATCATGTACCAGGTACTGTATATAAGCCGTCATTTTCGTGTGCACATACTTTCGCGAATGAGGAGGTCATAGACATTTTTGTGGGGTGTTGTTTTCGCAAATTGATGCCCATGCTAACATAAATGCACTATTACCCTAGCGCATGGAGACATTTTCGCGTGTTGTTAAATTCGCGAAATTCGCGAAAATTAAACCCTCGCGAAAATAACAGCTTATACAGTACATCAATGATTGCAGCATTTTTGTGGACTACAGGAAATCAAGATGGGCAGCTATATGCAATCCATTGTCTTTTGGTATTTGGTGTGCCATATGTTCAGTCAATTTAAAAATTATCATATCTCTTTTTGTCTCACACCGAGGCTGTCGTAAGTGCACTAATGCGTGTCCATATATCCCAACCGTGATTGGCAAAGTTCATGTAAATTAAAACCCTTGTGAAAATAAAGCTTTTACATTAATGGATATAGACAGGAATTTAATACAAATTTTGTGTCGTTGTCTTACAGGTACTGATGAAGACATTGAGGAGCATATCAGTAAAATCAACAAGACTGATATGTTGGTAAGTATTCAAGTTTAGATACTTTTTATACCCCGCCACACGTAATGTGAAGGAGGTATATAGGAATCACCGTGATGTTGGTCGGGCGGGCGGTCGGTCGGTCGGTTGGTCTGTTGCAAAATCTTGCGTCGCGAACTCCTTCTACAGTTTTGAAGCAATTTAAATGAAACTTAGGGTTAATGATGATACAGAGGTATAGATGTGCAAGACATGTTTTTAATGTTTGTCGGACAATGCGTTGCCGTGGTAACCATAATTTTACCCAAACCTTGTGGATTGAATAACTTCCAAAGTATGTAAGCAGTCAATTTCAAAATTGGTATCTATGATGATCGATAGGTGTAGTTATGCAAGACACTCTTGTGTTTGTACTTGACAAAGCGTTGCCATGGTAACAGCATGTTTTCTTCGAAATCTTGTGGAGTGAACAACTTCCACAGTTTTGAAGCAATTGAAATCAAATTTGGTAGGCATTATGGCCTTGAGGCATAGATGTGGAACACATAATTTTTGTGTTTGTTGGACAAAGCGTTGCCATGGTAACCATAATTTTACCAAAACCTTTTGGATTGAATAACTTCCACATCATTCAAGCAATTAAGGTCAAATTTAGTAATATTACTATGTATGATGATCGCGAAGTGTCAATGCAAGACACCAATGTGTTAATATAAGAAAAATGTGTTGTCATGGTAACCACTCATTTTTGTATCAAATTGAACCATTTAATCTATGAAGGTGAAATTTGGTGTATATGATGCTCTTTAAGTGTAGTTTTGCAAAATGTCGTTTGTATTTGTATTGGACAAAGCGTTGCCATGGTAACCGCATTTTTTTTTTAAATCCTGTGGAGTGACCTTCTTCCACAGTTTTCAAGCAATTGAAACCAAATTTAATAGGCATTATGGCCCTGAGGTATAGATGTGGAACACATAATTTTTGTGTTTGTCACACAAACTTTTGCCGTGGTAACCACAATTTTACCAAAACCTTGCAGATCGAATAACTTTTCCATCATTCAAGCAATTAAAGTCAAATCTAGTATGTATCATGATCTAGAAGTGTAGTTTTGCAAGACAGCAATGTGTTAGTTTGAGGAAAATGTGTTGCCATGGTAACCACTCATTTTTGTATCAAAATAAACCATTCAAGCTATGAAGGTCAAATTTGGTGTGTATGATGGTCTTTAAGTGTAGTTATGCAAACTGTCCCTTGTGTTTGTATCAGACAATGCATTGCCATGGTAACCACACTTTTTACCCAAACCTTGTGGAACTCGGTGTCAACTCTGTAATTTACACGTACAGTAAACTAAAATTATTCTTTTCCAATTCGACAAGTGCACAAACTTGGTATTAACGTCATTGCCCTCATGACATCACATACGAGTGTACCATAAAGTAACACTAGGGGCGGGGGTATTAATCACCTTCAGTGATAATTATAGTTATTTTGTGAGATTATCAGCTGGGCATTGGCTGCTTGTTCATCAGATGTGATGATATCAAGGAAAGGAAGAAATCAAAGTAATATGTCTTGTATACCAAGCTGTACACCTTGTTTATCAGTATGTGAAATTTTGAAATTTAGCTTCTTTCTTTTTTAAACTTTAGGTAGCAAATGTGATTGACAATGTTGCCAGTTACTCTTATTCAGAAAAAAAAAGTATTATATATGCATACATATATACAGTCAGTCAAACCTGTCTATGGCGGCCACCTAAGGGAGATGAAGAAAGTGACCAATATAGACAGGTGGCCACTATACACAGGATCTTTAGCATGACTTTTCTGTTGGGAGTATTGAGTCTAGTGGTTGTATACGACAGGTGGCCTCAATAGAAAAGTGGTAGCTATGGCAGGTTTGACTGTACTCATACATACATGTGTGAATAGTTTTGTTTGTTTATACAGCTGTATTTGGCTGAGCATACAGACTCACATATTCCTTTCACACATATCATCATAAAAGTTTTTCACCTCTTATGATTCTGATTCTGCCAAGATCACTGTCGGTTGCTGTGTTTGATGTTCTATTAGGAGAACATGAAGCAATGCTGTTATGTCACAAATCATAGCATTTATGTGTGAGTGAAGAGTGGTCAGTGGTAATGATGTTATCTCTGTTTCTCCAGGGTTGCAACCACTTGCACTGCAGAGTGTGCAACATGTACTTCACCAACAACCACAACATGCAACAACACGTTCTTGGAAAGCAGCACATGACGGCCCTAGCTGCCAAAATATGTGAGTACAACCACACTGCAGCTTTTAAATTGGTACCCCTTGCTCTCTCTTTGCAATTTTATTGCCCAAAGCGAGGGATCTTGTTCTGACATTGTCGCAACATTGTTATGTATGGTCTGTTAAAACAGGGCTTTAGTCAGCATCCTCTCCAATATGTTTGAATCAAGCATTACACACAGGCCAATAGCATCAGCTCTTTATGTTCAAAACTTGCCCTCAATCGGTCTGGAATTGAAATCAAAAGCCTGAGTTTGCTGAGCAGTATTTTAAAGAATCCAATATCTGTGTTTGTTTAATAAGAATTGTTGGGATAATGGTGCAAAACAAGAGATGCAGCATGACATGGAAACTTGAGTTTATTTATTTGTTTTTAAATCTTACTTGAAGATAAAAGTTCCTAAAGTTTGTTAAAATTAATGAACTTTAGGAAGGAATTTTTACATTGCATCTTAATCCAATCCATAAGTCAACTTGATGAAGCTTGTATCAGATTATTTGGAGTCAGATTTCTTGAGAATGGATTGCAATAAGTGATAATTTTATGGATGGGCATCATACATTGTATGTTACATTTTGTCATTGCAAGGATACAACATCTGCAATGTTGGCATGTCATCACTGAAGTGTTGAAAAAGAGTCTATTTAACAAGTGCTTCCTGTTGCATCATATTTAGGACAGTACAAGTGTTCTGCAAGTGACATAGTTATGTTTAAAATTCTCCTTTAGGTTTGAAAATGTTTTATGATGGTGTAACCTGTGGAAATGTATATCCCTGTAAAGTCAAGATGGTGATGGATCAAGCTCCAATTTGTCCACTTTCCATTTTCAGTGATTCAGTGAGGGATGTACATGTGTACAAGTCCATGAACCACTGTGATAATAGCCTTTATCCCACATTCTTTCTTTCTGCACAGATGAGATGGACCAAGAGACACTGGGTCTGAGCAATCTGGAGAATCAGACCCAAGATGCCTCGACGTCCACCGAGTGCCGATCCTGCAAGTGCTTCAAGGAGGGTATGCCTGACACAGAAGGCTTCTGCTCAACGTTTTTAGACCTCCATTGTGGTAGGGTTAAATCTTTCAGCTTTTTGCCCATTTCTTCTTTTCCTTTTCTTGTTGTGCACAAGTTGTTGTTGTTTGTTGTTGTTGTTGTTGTTGTTGTTGTTGTTGTTGTTGTTTTTTTGGGGGGGGGGTTGGGCAAGTATCTAAGATTGATCATAGAGAGTGGAAGCTCCTGTTTCCTAAACTTCTTTTAGGATCCCAAATGGATGTGCTTCCACCAGTGTGTGGAAAATGAGAGCAGATTGTGCTTGGTGGTAAACTTTAAAGGTATGATACAGTATTGGAGGAATTTAAAGTTTAATAGATGAAAATCAGTTTTGGAATGGCTGAGACATCCAAAAACAAAGTAAAACAAAGTGATCCTAATAATGAAGGGGTCCCATCTTTTGTTAGGATTGCTCTGTTTTGGATATCTCTGCAATTTGAAAACCAATTTCTGTTGAATAAACATTGAATCCCTCTTTATGTTACATGCTCTTTCAAACTTCGTAAGAGATTTCCCATTATCTCACACACACACAAAAAAAAAAATAAATAAATAGAAGTAAAAACTGTTAGAAACCTGAAGTTTGGTCTAAATCAGAACTATACAATCACTTAAAGCTTTATGTCCGTACTGGCATTATGATACACTGTTGACAGCTTATGTTGTAAGTGCCATATGTGGGTAAATGATACCAGTGTATAACTCTGCTGGTCATGGGGATGCTTTTATCTGGGAATGATGGGGGGAGATATGCCCCCTCCCCTCCAATATTCTTGAACAAGGTAGCATCCTGTGGCAATATGTGTAGAGAAGTTAGGAGGGCTTGGTAAGGTGAGAATATTTCAACAAACAAATTCAATACAGGAATTCATCGTTCATGTCATTTGGAGATGGCCATATCTTGGATGCAGATGGTTATGTAAATCAAGGGACTTACAAGCTGTGGCTACAATGTGGTATACTACCCTCTTTCTTTTGAGAATCAGATATTTTACTAAATTGGTATTAAACAGACAGTAACTGGGTCATAATGGTGTAACCTGTTTTCTCTTGACCTGTTCCTTACAGGAACCTGGTATATCAAGTTCCCAAAATGTTGACAAGAGTGTCTGCATTCCTTATCTTCATTCATGTTTATTTGTGTTTTACTGCTTAGAAAAATGGCTTTGATAGAAAGTGTGGAGTTTGTACTATAAGCATTTGTTCTTGTTCTGTAGGAAAACTGTGCATATCACAGTATTATTTGCTTTTTCTTCCGATGTGCTTGTTTTGCTATAAAACTCATATGAAGATGTACATAGCCATTAAGGCTGAGCTCAGTAGATTTTAGTGTTCGCTGCACTATTCAGGTGCCTCGTTTTGTCTATAACAAAAGAGTCTGTGAGCCCATCAGTGCACACTCGAGTCTGCTCATACCTTGCACCAGATCAATATTTTCATTGTTTGATGACACATATAGTTGACCATGGAGAGGGGATACATTTACTGCATGACTGCTTTCACACAGGTAGATTACCAGTCCGTCCGTTCTCTGTCAACAGGCAAAATGAATCTCATTTTGGATGTATTGAAGGATGTCAGAGAATTATGGGAGGAATGGGTTACGTCAGTCCTGGTAGCCAGAGAAAGCAAATTTAAGTGAGAATGTTTCTCATCTGGGAGTGGACTTGATGGTTTGAAATGTTTCTGATTAGCAGAACTATTTACTTGAGCAAATTGTATTTTTATGCCTCCGCAAACGAAGTGGCCGGAGGCATTATGTTTTCGGGTCGTCCGTCCGTCCGTCCCGTTTTGTTTTTGTTGATATCTCAGGAACCATTAGGTGGTTTTACATCAAACTTGGTATGAGGGTATATCCTGGGGGGATGATACTTTGTTTGGATTTTAGGGTCACGGGGTCAAAGGTCAAAGGTCACAGATTATTTTGTGAAAAAAGGTTGAAATTTCATGTTTTTCTCCATATCTCGCAAATGGTTCAAGGTATCTTCATGGAACTTAGTATATATGCATGTACCGATGGGCAGTGATTATCTAGGGAAGTTGGGGGTCATGGGTCAAAGGTCAGGGGTCAAAGGTCACAGTCAACTCCTCAAAATATCACTACTTTCCTTATATTTATGCAATGCCTGAAGGATTTTTTTTTAACTTGATGTATGCATTTATAACCCAATATATATTCTGTGGGAAGTTTCTTGCCAAAAGTTCAAAGGTCAAAAGGTCAAAGGTCAAGTGAAAGGGCTAAATTGCACTTCTTCCTCCATATCTCAAAAGTAACTCGAGGTATTATCATGAAGCTTACATATTTATGCATGTTCTACCTAACAGTGATTCTCTTTGGAACTGTGAGGTCAAAGGTCAAAGGCCAGGTTTAGATAATACTGTTTTACCATTTGATACTGAAATTATACTTTTTCTCAATACCTTGAAAATTTCTCAATGCATAAACTTATAAAAGGGTCAAAAGTCAAGTAAAAATCATCAGTTCCCCCAAATACCTGCACTCTGACGTTTTAATCATTCATCCAATTGAACCTAGTTCTAGGAAAGTGAACATTCAGCACATTTGTGGCAAACCTGTCATTTTAATATTTTGCCAATTGTCTGAAACTGTCATCACACATTGTCAAGACATTGTACTATAGACCTATTAGGAGAACCATGCATTATGGCGGAGGCATACACCAGTCGCCGTAGCGACATTTCTAGTTAATATCTCCTGCAATGTCATGCCACAAAACAGTATTAATGTACAAGAAAGAACACACTCATTTCAGCACTTTTGTCATGAATTTGGTTGTAAAATAATTGTAAGGAAAAATGGAGAAACCATAGCTAGTGTGTACCATGCAATTGAACCTTTTTCATCAAATATGTGAATGCTCTTGAAATAATTAAGGCATGATTAGTCATAGTCTTGCAATTAGCTGAAAAAGGAAAGTAAGTGTAAGTGGTCAGCTGAATTTCCTGTAATAGCTCAAGAGAACTATTTTCCAGTAACAAGTTTTTTCTTAACTCCTGTGCTTTGTGTCAGATCGTGAGCTAGAACTGAGGGAACTCAGGAGACAACATGCAATCAGCATTCATGAGCAGCTGTCATTACGGAAGAAATTCAAGGAACTGCAGGTAAGATCAAAGAAAAATAAGATGAGTCCTTAGCTTGTTGAGATAAAACATGCAGTACTTCTCCTCATAAGGATGGGCCTTCAGTGGAGGCTTGTATGAAAAAAGTATACAAATGATGCACAGGTCTGAGTGCGTCAATTGGACTTGTGTGCATAGGGTAACTATTGAATGCTTAACCCACGAGGCAAAGCTGAGTGGGTTTAGGCTGAATTCCATAGTTTCCACATGCGCACTATCCTGACTGACCCACAAAAAGACACTTGCGTCATCAACAATTTTCTTGCTGAAAATCAATTTTTCTGTCATGTTACGTGTTGGCAAATTTACTGGATGCATTTTATTTTGGCTTGCCATAGTCAAAAGCCTGAAAACCATGCATCCAGTAATATTACTGGATTTTTAGCCAATAAGCCTCTCTTACTGAGTGCACAAACTTTTGCTACAAATGCAAATACTCTTGCTGCAAGTGTGCGATAACATGTTTACCACTGTGAGGCAGCATACGGCCAGTAAAAATCAACACACAGCTCTCGACCAATGAGATGCATGGTTTTTGTTACCCATTCTTTGACATGTTCTCATGATATTTCACACAGAGTAGAGATAGTGTCAGTAAATCCATCATGGTAACAATTCCTAATGATGGAGTCAAAAAGGGCGTGAGCACTCAAAGAGGGTCGTCATTCTCTGATGAAGATTCTGCTGGGATCGAAAGCTCAGACCCCTTTTGACTCCATTTTACTCCACCGGCTTGATACTATGGGATATTAAAGCAGTTTTGAGTTATCATGATAGCAAACAAAACAAGACCCCGCCTATAAATAGACTGAGGCTGTGCCTGAAACTCCTGCCTGTTTTACAGTGCACTCCCTTTATAACGAACATGATTGTAACGAAATTCAGGTTACAATGAAATAAAGATTCAGGCCACAATATTATCCGTTCTTTCTTTGTTATTGTATATTTGTTTGGTTATAACAAAATTTTGATATCACGAGAGAAAAATGCCGGTCTCCTGAACTCCGTTATAGTGGGAGTCCACTGTATTGGAATTTGATGCTGTGCATGTCACAATGTTAGTCACAGTTGTAATGTGTGCAATAATCTGTGGAGGTTTGTATGAAGTTTGTTGTGATGAGATATTAAATTGTAAAATGTTTTGACAGACATCACTCCGTTTGTAACTGATATAGCAGGAACATTTTACAGTTTTCTGGCTTCAATTATTAGAGAAAACATGGTGATGGATCATGTTTTGATGTGGGGAAAATTCTACATTATGTATATGGGTGCAGTTTCAGTGAATTACTGCAATAGACATGTTTCATCACAATAAAGTGGCCCATCCTATCATAGACTGAACATGGTTACAGATGAAACCAAAATGTACTTGTCGGCAGAGATATGATACCTTTAAAAATGGTAAGCATTCTTATGATATTTGTGTGTGTGTCTGTGTGTGTGTGTCTGTGTGTGTGTGTGTTTGTCTGTGTGTGAATGCGTGTGTATGTGTGTGTGTCCTTTACATGTTTTTGTCGCTGTGTCAAACGCAGGCAAACACAAACTGATGTGTGTGTATACCATGATATGATGTGACATTAGGAACAACTATGTAACATGAAATGGGCATTTTATAGTAGAAGGCTTCACAGTACACCACATATTCTTTCTTGCGTATACATGTGTGTGTGTGGCCCTGAAAAGGGCATACTCACTCTTGACATTTCAATATTAAGCATGTTCTTAATACCATTTTTAAATGAATGAGTACATCTGCAATTCAGTTAACCCTAACTTACCTGGGGGGGGGGGCCATAATGGCCCCCCCCCTCGATGAATTCCGCGACCATTCCAGCACGCAAAATTTTTTGACCGCGCCGTTCGCTAACTTTTTCATTTCAAGTCTCGCGCAACTTTTGAGACCAAATTTGTCGCGCCCGGGCATACCGTTCCGAAGCCACACCCCTTCAAAAAACTTTTGTCAACCCCAAAATTGCTCAAAAACATGAGACAAGAAATTAATTTTGATACTGACATTTTTTTTTACGCACAAATGTTCAGAATGTCACTAGGAATATTTACACCAAAAATCAGCATTCCATAAGCTACTACCATAAGCTAATTACAGACGAAAATTAGTTTTTTTGCATATATTTGCATAATTAATTGATTTAAACTAGAAATGCAAATTTTTTGAAAATTTAACTTAACAGTATTGTAGATTACATCCGGCTTTATGTTCATGCAAAATTTTGTGGCGATCGCACGATCAACAGCCGAGATCTGAAGGGGGGCCATAATGCCCCCCCCCCCATGAATTCAAGCTCGCTAAATAGCCCAGGTAAGTTAGGGTTAAGAACATGCTAACCAGAATATGAACGGGACTGTACAGTACTGGTTGACGTGGGGATGCAGGTTTATAACATCCTTAAGTGAGATAATGAGAAACCTCTTATGAAATATGAAAGAGCATGTAATTTTAAGTTGGATTCAATATTTATTTGATGAAAATTGGTTTTCAAATGGCTGAGATATCCAAAAGAGTAATAATAATAAAAGGCGACAGGCCACGACTTTATTAGGATCTCTTTGTTTCACCTTGTTCTTGGATATCTCAGCCATTTCAAAACCAATTTTCATCAAATAAACTTTTGATATCCCTTAGAATTGCATGCTCTTTGACATCTCATAGAGTGGTTTCTGAATATCTCGCAAAACGTTAAGAGCTAAATCCTCACCTCAACCAGAACTGTACACACCCTTTAAAGGTACTAGCCCACATTTGTGAACCTGCAGCAATTGGTCTCATAGTTAGCATGGAGTTTGGGTATGATTGCAGTAACACCTGTGCAAAATTTCGTTCCAATTAGTCCATTACTTTCATAAAAATAAATGAAAATGCACCGTATGCATGCGTATAACGCTCGCTAGCTCCGGTCCACGTACGTACTACTTGCATGCGATACATGTGTAAGTTACCAGTAGCTAGCCCCGGAGACCGCGCTGCAAGGCGCGGTTCTGGCGGCTACCTCGCAGCTGAGCGGGAGCAAAAATCACTGCCACATTCACGGCGACTTCACAAATAAAGCACGGCTAAATTTCTATCATAAACACAGTGACAATTAATACATTACCTTTTCGACTTTGTTTTTCTCACCCATTTATCTAGAAACTGCAAAATTTTCGACATTTTTTTTTAGGAGTAATAAGCGGCCTGCCCTAGTGCAACAGTGGAGAGACTTGCTGCTATATCCATTAGTACGCATTACGCATGCTCTCAATGCACTGCACTGCATGCATGCTGTGCGCCTGTGCAAGTGATTGTGAGTTTCAGTGAGCATCGGTGAGCTGAAGATATTCGCGTTAATAAGACAACATTTTCTGCATCATAAGCAATGAAATGCATCAAACAGTCGCCGAAATTAATCATTTAGGTTTAATCGACCCATGTAAGTATTCCTAGTAGTTTTTGTTGAAAAATTAAGGAAATATAGCGCCGAAACGGCACCCGTTTTGTACAACTCCTCGATCTGAATGCGAAAACGGCACAGCCCCAACGCTGCACGTTGGGGCTGGTCACAGTTAGTACGTAGCTAGCCCGCTCTCGTAATTCGATTTTGGGTCGGGTTGACCCGGTTTGAAAATTGATTTTAAAACGATGATTTTCTCTCTTTTATCGAATGGTATAGACAAAGAGCAACAGGTGAGGTATGTTACTGTTATAACTTGTACTTGAAGTCATATTGGACCTGTTTTATGCAGTTTTGATTTTCGTGGGTTTGCAAATGTGGGCTAGTACCTTTAAGAGAGTGAGTAGGCTCTTTTCAGGGCCACACACGTACCCAAGAAAGAATATGTAGTGTGACGTGAAGCTTTCTTAACATTTAACCCCCATGGAAACCTTCAAAGATTTCATGAAATGGGCGCTCAATCATGCTGGCACTCTGGGACTGTTCTGTTCGTGTGCTCTGCACTTTAAATTAGTCGTACCAAGGAGGTTTTATACATGGAGTTCCAACTGGCTGTAATTATTCAAACAGTTGTCAGATTTCTATTGATGTACAAAAGAATTCCACAGGTGCACTTGTGCCTTTGAAGATCGATGTTCCAAGCCGTCGTCTTGCTGAGCAATCTGGAGATTCATTTTGAACGTTATCATAATGTTGGCCATATTTTGCTTATTTATTTATTTATTAAATGAAATGAAATTTCACTTAATAGCAAAGCATGTAAAACAAAAGTCAATTCCGTTCAGAAAATAGCGCAAAAGTGTAAATCAGAGCTGTATTATGTGAAAATTTTTAAAACTGTACCGTCCTTGAAAGCTGGTTTTATAACTTTTCGACTTAATTTGCCCAAATGAAACTAATATGTAATAATCTTCAAGTATAATTCTTTATTGATAGATATATCAGATTAAAGATAATATAAATTTTTGGTATTACCTCAAAAGTTTCCCTGAATTTCCTTGTCTTAGTTTGTGTTTCAGGTTAAAGTACCTGTCATATAACTAACACTGTGTGACTTACTCTCCCCAAAGTGCTCTCATGTCTTAGTAATCATGCAATAATGGTTTCGTACCAGAGCCGCCGTACGGCGGCGAGGTAGTACACGTATTGTATGAAACCATTATTGCATGATAACTGCGACCAGCAGCGTGCAGCCCCATACGCATACTGAGTAGTTAACTGCGACCAGCAGCCCCATACGCATAGGTAGCTAAATGGGGCTTCGCATTGTAGCTTACAGGATCATGACAGATTTAGTATGGCGGGTAAATATCAACTTAAAATCCAAAAAATTCTTCAATTTGAAGACTTACCAATTAAGTTGAAGTCTTGAAGACAGGCTTCGGGCAACGTTTGGTTCTGCCAATAGTCCCTTTCTGTTCGAATTGATGACTGAATGTGACTCGGTCGAGAGGACCTTGGGAGAGCTACACTGAATTGACGGCCAGCGCATGCGCACACAAACATCTTATCCGTTCGTGGATTTGAAATCAATTGCATGATTACTAAGAAATGAGAGCACTTTGGGGCGAGTAAGTCTCACAGTGTTAGTTATTTGAAAGGTACAGTACTTTAACCTGAAACACGGAAATTCAGGGAAACTTTTGAGGTACCTGGTACCAACACTTTTTATTATCTTTAATGCCCACGTATGCCCAGTCGAGTAATTTTCATCTTCATTTCAGCATTTTTCCTCAATTTCTGTTCGTGCATCATCGTGTCTGTACTACCTACCTTTTATAAGAAGGGATAGCGAAAAGTAATTACCATCACAAAGACATATCTTCCTTTGAAAGTGGCTGGTGATTATGCAATTAGACACGAGTCAGTTGTCTTCGTATTGGCGCGGCAGATCCTGTTTGGCACATGCTTCAAATATTTTTGAGCGGCGGCTTTGAACATAGATCAAAGGGAATAACTTTGTTGTTACTCCATCTCTTCAACCTCCTTGGTTGTACCGGATTAATTTGTATCAAAAGGCATGGTACAAGTGATTGTTCTATACTGGATCCTTTCACAGTCTTTTTGAATCAACTTGATATTGCAATCAGCATTAGTGGACATCACAAGATAAAGGAGGTTCGCTTGCTCAGGGTCAAGTGAATCTGTATGCAGGAGTGAGTATGAAAGCACATTGTGTTGCTGTCAAGGGCAGTGCACAATAGGCGTTTTCACATCAGCCCGATGTTTCGAAATAGCGCGCTATTTTCTGACTTGGGAAATTTTCCTGATAGCGAAATAGCGTGCTATTTGATAATGTGAATACAAATTAGTGCGCTAATTGTATCGCTCTGATCGAGAAAATTTCTCGACTCCAACTCGGGAAATTTCTGAAATAGCAGGATAGTAGCGCGCTATTTGATAATGTGAAAACGACTAGAGAATTAGCGCAGTGAATCCCATCATTCCTAGCGTGTGTGACCCGATCGATCGAGACACACTGCACACAAATCATGAGGAATTTTTGAGAGGGCACACACGTACATCACTGATGCTGTTTGCACATACTCAGCTGTCGAATTAGCTATTTTAGAATTTCCAACTATTCGGGCTACCCCCTTTTCGGGCTGATGTGCATAAGAAATGAAATAGCGCTCTAATTCGCAATCGCGGAAAATATTTCGAGATTGGATTTTTATCGGGCTGATATGAAACCGCCTAATGAGTCTTGCCAAAACATGTTCGAGATAATTAAATGTAGTGCTACTGAATAATGCAGTATTCCTCACAATACGCATATTGGATGGGATAATGGCGGGTATATCAGAAATCCTGCAATGAGTCTTCAGTAGAGTGCTTTGGCTTTGTATCTTGATTGAATGCAGAGATATCAGCTGTGTTACTTTTTTTTTCAGTGTGTTGCAGGGGTTATGGAACTTTTTTTTTGGGGGGGGGGCTGCAGAACCAGGAGGGGGTGTAAGAGGTCAAGGTCAATATCCCTCCACTTGAAATTTAAGATTGCTGTTATTATTGTTCTATTTTTTTTTCTGATTTTTTTTTTTTTTCACGAGCCAAAAAGTGTGTTTGTGTGTATGGGTGTGTGTGTGTGTGTGTGGGGGGGGGGGGGGGGGGGGAGGTGGGGGGGATTTGGGGGTTGGGGGTCTGTGGCCCCTTTGAAGTACTGTTCATTGCCCAGAATACTGCAGGTGTCATGAAAAAGCCTGTTTTTAAAACTTATTACAATACTTTTCTATTGTGGGGAAGGTAAAAATCCTTTTCCCCCATGAATAATATGCTTTTCAGCCATCAGAATACTGCAATGCCATTTAGGGTTGGCACCCCTGTGAATGCAGTATGGATTTGTCACATTTATTCAGTGAATTACCGTTGACATGTTTATGATTGTCTCCCCTTCCATCTAAATTAGTTGAGGTACTGTGATGATTCTTCATAATGATGCAATACCACAACAGTAAATGATAAAATATCCCCATAATGTTGGTAAAAACTGCATACCAGTTTGACATGAATGAAAACATAAAGTACGTAGCGTGTGCAAATTATGTTAAGTGTAAAAAAGAAAATACCTAAAAAACAACTAATTATTTAATAGAGGCTTACAGCTGTAGACCCCGTTTACAGTGCAAGGCTTGGCCGCGGCTTGGCCGCGGCCCAGCCCAGCCCCGCTTCAGTGTAAACGCGCAAAAGGTCAAATGCGAGGCCAAAATTGGCCTCGCATTTGGCCTCGCTCTGGAGGTGGTCTCAGCTGCGGCCGAGCCATGGCCGAGCCCGGCCTTTTCTCAGTGTAAACGTAAAGTGGGCCAAATGCGCGGCCGATTTTAGTCTGGCTTCCAAACCCTCTGCCTGTACTATTTTGCTGTTCGGGATATTAACCCCCTCAATGTTGAAAACTAGTATAGTTTAAGGTGGTTTTGTCCTGCTCGAACATATTTGGTAGAATAGTGTGATTAGGTGTGTCTTTAGAATCCCTTTTTCGTTTCTGAAAAACCTTGTCCACACTCTTCACTTTCAACTCTAATAACTTTTGAAAAGATAGTGCTACTGCTTTGAAAGTTGGCATTAATTATGGACAGAATGTGTTAATGAGGCATGCTTAATTTCAGTTTAATCTGATAATCCCTTCATTGTTGTTGACTCTGGTGGTCTACTTCCTGTTTTTTGTCCCATTCATCGCACAGCCAGCACGGTTTGGTAAAGATTAAGCGCTTGAATAGACACTGTACTTCAGAGCCTCTTTTCTCAGTTCACATTTTTCCTGAGTTTTTTTCCTTTCCAATATTTAGATAGGTTAGGAGAGTCCATTTGATTTGAGTTATACATCATTTTAAAGCTTAAAGTCTGCTCTTTCAGAATATGGTCTTAACTAAAAATTCAAGTCCGGTGACTTTTTGTTTGTTTTGAGGTGCAGGGTCACATATACAGTTGCGTTATGGCTGAATAAATTCCTTGATCGAGAGCTTCAGGCTTGTATCTCTTTATGAGAATTGCCATATATTACAAATCATAACATACAGATCCCTTTCAAAAGATACAAAATTATTAAGTTGTATTTAGATGAGTACCATAAAACATACCTTGAAAAGGTTAGGTAAAATCTGTTTGGTAACGACCTGATAACCTCCTCCCCCCCCCCCCCCCAAAAAAAAATGCATACGTACATATTGTAACTTATTGTATCAAAACACTTTTAGATAACATTTTACACGAAGACTATTGTAGAAACAAATAAACACAACACAACATAATGTATATTTAAAGATAACAAACAATAGCTTCAAAGACTTTGATTCACTGGCAGTCGTACGACTTTCAGAATAAAGGAAAATCATGACGAAACTCTGGTGGTGTTATCAAAATATATCGCAGTGAATCAGTTAGTGTTGTTATATATCTTTTCTTGATCATATTACAACTGTATGTCTCGAAATCATCTTAACAAATTTGCCATAGCTAGTTGAGTATGCATGATAAACAATGAAATAAACTGGTGTCTTTTTCTAAGGAGTTTACTTTTAAAGGACTGTACATCATTTAACCATCAACTCAATTCACAAAGAGTCGCAAAGTAGGATTCGATGTAATAATGATAATAATGATAGCTATCACTATTTATATTGTGCCTTTTCTCTACAGACTCAAAATGCTCGAACAGCCTCAACAAAATAAAAAATAACAACAATATTTACATGTACTAAACAAAACAAAAGAGAGAAAGAACAAAACAGATAAACAATCTAAACAAACCCTTTGTCATTTTCGGATTAGCGAACCTCTAGGTATAGGGAATTTGTGTGTTTCGGATTAACGAACCTTCAGAACAACGAACCTTCAGAACAACGAACAGCACCCGTACTGTACATTTCACATGGCAGGTCATATTCCCCTTCTTATCATTGTTTGTTTGTTGTTGTTTTTTCATTAAGTGAAGAAGCCCCTAATTACTTGTTCCTTTTAAAACCAAGTTATTAATCTGATATTTGCTATTAATTTACTTTTAATACATTACACTTGTCAGTTCTGTGAAATTTGCTTCATACAAATGTCATTGAGACAGCACATTAACTTCTTATATATCTTGACTTGCCAGACCCATTTGTTGAAATAAATAAAAATCCAGTTCATCCTTTAGGCCATGAAATAATGTTAAAAATGAAATAAACCATTATCTGTCTAGTGTATCTTGATTTGCTAGACCAAAAATATCATACAATCCATAAAATATAAAAATATAAAACCCATTTAAAGAACTAGATAAAGATATCTTAAAGGAATTTCAGTCCACCACTACTCTTAATTTAGATCCAGTTAGTCTACATGTAAACCCAAAGCCATCAAATTTTGATAAATTCGGGCTCTGGAGTTGGTAAAGCTGTAGTTGCAGACATGGGAGATGAAGAGGAAGTTTGCCTTTAATGGAATAATGAAAAGATTATGTGGTTATAGTTGGGCATTCAAGGAAATTTGAAACGTGGATGATGCGGAAAAGTGCGTTGGATGAGGAGATTAGTTCAATTGGTAGTAAAGGAAAGCATGACTATTGCAAACTGATATGATGCGCAGAGATCTTTGTGATTGAGAGATTATAGGTAATAAGAATTTGATTAATAGGTCAAGAATACACAAAACAGGACAAAACTTAAATTGTAGGTGGACAATTTACATTCTTGCGCCCACACATCTAGTACAGGTTCCATGCAACTGTTTCTGAGGCATGCAAGCTAATGGTAACTGTATTTTTTTTCTACTGCACTTCTTTGATTTCGTTTACTTTGTTTTCTCATTTTGCTCATGAGAGGGGGAGGCAAAACTGATCAAAGTTTAGTTTGTCCTCCTTTCATCCATTTGAGTGTGCCTTTGTCCACTGTCATCAGTGCTTCCTCCTTTACCTGTATTCCATGACATTTTTGTTGGAGTTTACCTACAAATTCTTGATGTGGCAATTAACTTTATAACTTTGACTACATTGTGTGTGTGTGTGTGTGTGTGTGTGCTTATGTGTGTGACCAAACTCGGGTAAAAGATGCACTTGTGGGGTACTCGCATATCCCACAGTTTAATGTATCTTTAACCACAAATTTGCCACAGACATTCAATAGATAACATTTCTCAGTACTATTTTGATACTTCTACAGGCATCTGGGTAGCATGGAAATGAGCGTACTAAATTTTGGTAAATGATGACAACTAGAATTTTGTGGTGGATTCCCACAGATTAATTTGCTTCTTGTCTTATACTCCAAAATTTACCATTGATACCTGGTAACACTTCTTAATATTGCTTTGATTTTTTTTTTTCTCCAATCATTCAAGTTGCATTAAAATGAGCATACTAAATTGCATTGCCTTGAGTGTGAAAGACACATTTCACCAGTGCTCCGTGCATTTAATCATGGTGAAGCTCTGCTTTTGTTCCCTTCCGCATATCCAGCAAACTGTTCTTACCCCCTCTTTGTCAAGGCAGTGCCATGCTAATTTAATCCCACATTGGTCGTCATAGTGACTCTTCGCTGATTTTGGAAGCCCTGTTCATAAAGTAAAAACTTCAGATTTGGTGGCATAAGTAAATTCAACAATTTTTTAATGTCACATGTAAATGTAATGATATGTAAAGAAATGTAGAAAAAAAATGATAAGACTATCGTGATAGCATTGTCTTATGTGAAAAACATCTGCTACGTTGTACAGGACAGCGATTTAGGAGAAAATTCTCTTTGTATTAAAGAGGGAGTATTATAGCAGTAGAATACAAATTGTAGAAACAGTCATAAATTCACATCTGAATCTTAGTCTATGCTATGACTTGATAACTGAAGACTTGGTATTATAGCTGTTTGTATACGTACTAGAATGCTCTATTGTCGTGGCATCTTACAGATTACCAAATTTGAATGCATAAGTCTGCATTATCTTTAAGTCAATATTGCTGTAAAGTTGAAGATTGCAGGTCATCAAGTCATAATCATTAAATCAAATTGTCATTTATGATCACCACAAACTGTAAAGCCACATCAAGCAGAATGTCTGAAGGTAAATTGTATGTGACTGAAACTAATCAATAAGCCTGTGAGAGCCATCAATCAATACTGCAGTTCTGCAGTTAAAGGTGTGTGAAGGTAAAAAAAAAAAAAGAAATGAAAAGGGGGAAATCAAATAAGTGGTATTATTACCAGCGGCATGAACAAAAAGCATTAATTTATGAAAATATGGTCCTACAACTTGTATTTATCTAGGGTAGCACTCTTCAGTGTTATCAATATTCTCCCGGAGGATCCCTTCACTTGTTATTACCTCTGCCAATGAAGGAGGTTATAAATGTTTTCATTGGCGTCGGTTTGTTTGTTTGTTTGTTTGTCTGTGTGCAAAATAACTTAAAAAGTGTACGGATTTGAATGAAAATTGCAGGAATGGCATTATGAACAGAGAATTAAATTTGGTTAGTATTCTGGGAATTTTTATGGATTTTTGACAGATTTTATATCTTTTGGCACATACGGTCATTGAACTTAGGAGTTCAAGCTGCGCGTATTTTTGCATGTATGCACTCTGAAGCGCATGCTCTGTTCGGGCAAGACAAGGCACCATGTAGCTGGAAGCTAATGCCGAAACAAAAGGTTTCTATATTAGGAAATAGCGTGATTTTCAGCATACAGTATTATGGGTGGAAATGAGCTGTTTGGTGGAGTTCTGCGCTCTATGAGTGCTTTTCTAGTTATCATTATGCTATCATCACCAGGTATTCATTTGTACCCCTGGGTCAAGGTGACATTGGGGGAAAACATTTTGTCTGAAAGGATGGATGCACCAGGTAGGATTTGAACTCAACATTCTCTTGAATACAACATTAGAGCCTTATCCAGTACATCCCACTACAGTTCGACCTCAATTATCTGGCCACGTTGGGACCGGCACTCATCTGGATAAGCGAATTGGCCGGATATGGGAGACACAATGTTAATGTATATAGCTGCGGCCGTCCAAGCTGCCATCCCAGTGCACTGGCAGCTAGGCAGGTAGCGTACCCCGCAACAGTGGTGTAATCTATGCTAGCCTGCGCAAAATTGTAGTCCCTTCTTCACAAAAATAATGTACATGTATATCTTTATGTGAAAATCATACATGTTTTACCTCATTAGATATTGAGAAACCTATCATGCACATCTTATGAAATTAGTGAAATAGATCCATGAAAGTCACTGTTTTTTCTCAATTTTTGGATGAAAAAAAAAAAGTCCTTCACTGTGTGAACGTGTCCGGATAATAGAGATTTCCGGATAAAAGGAGGCCGGATAATCAAGGTCGAACTGTATATCCACCAAATGTTAAAATCTGGCTTGGCATGCTGTATTCCCCAAAACCGTATTCGAACAAAATGTGAAGATGATTTTGTAAAAGATACACCACTTTGATACAGATCCCCTTTAAGTTTTAAACTGTGATTCAGCTCCTATGGTCTTTGTCATTTTCTGCTTTCATCATCTTTTTAAATATACCTCTTTTCTCATACTACTACTGTAAAAGTGGAAATTTTTGCAGTGTTGAAATTTTCGCGCATTTCGCGCAACCAGAAACTACCGCGAAAGTAAAATGTCTTGATTCCGCGGAATTAAAAACACATGAAACTCTTCCTACCCAGCCAAGCGTGAAAAATTAGTAGCGCGAAAATATCCATTTTTACAGTAAATTGAAATAAATCATTCTTTTTGCTACCTTGCTTTGTAGGCTATGCCTGAGGATGTGTTATCTGCAAGTATGTTTGTAGAAAAGATGTCCTTTAATGCAATTGTTTGTGCTTGCATAGATCAATACCTTGATATTCCTGAATCATGGCTTCTATTTGGCCTTGCCTTTAGCAGGCGTATACAAACATCATTGAAACATGCCACCTACCGTAGGTCTACTCTATCTAAAGGGGAAGTGAATGACATGCTTTGAAATGTATGCACAATGTTCCACTAAATCGATTACAGAAGGGTAAAAAAGTACAAATAACTCATGCAGACGCAATGAACAACAAACCTTGGCAATTTCCCTGAGTGCTTGAGCAGAGAGGGTGCCAATCAAATTAAAAATGTCAACATGTTAATTCAAATGAATATTCTGAGGGCTGTGTGTGATGCGTTCAACCAGCACCCAAAGTGATGGCAAGCTGTGTGTGGTTAAATCATATTGAATGCTGGCATCATTCAAATTGATGAGAGTAATAATGATAAAATTCTGAGTCATTTATGCCTTTGATATAATATGTTCACTTTATGTTATGACCACATTATTCTCTTCTATGTTTTTTTTTTAACAAAAAAATGTTGAATTTTCCTGTATTCTCTGTATGACTCTCAAGTCAGTAAAGTTTGATACCTGTAGTAGATGCATGAGTGTGCATTTTTTTTTCCATCTACATGCAAAGGATTCCCAGATTGAAATACCATGAGTTTCATGCATAGAGATATGAATGTAAGGGCTTACACTGTACATTACACTACTACTGTAGGTTTGATTCGTCCAGCCCTGTTTTGCAGTTTTTGCAGATTCATAAAAATAATATCACCAAAATCAAACATTGCTAAGCATATGAAGTTGTGTATTACTTTCAGATTTGGCAAAGTGATGAGATGTTGCTTTCTGCTGACATTAATGTATGTGATAAATGCCGCAGCTTTATTCACAACAAATTCTATGCCAGTCCCATTTCAGTGTTTGATCAGCTTTCATGCCATGCTGGTAAACAGTGTCTGATTATAAGTACTATAATTTGCACTTTTCGTGCAATATAGTAACCCCATTAAAGATTACTCCATCTCTTCTTCACAGTATCAAAGTGAGCTGATCGTCTTTACAAAATGAAAGCTTCTGAAGCTTTAACTCATTGAGGATGAGTCCCAATTATCCTCTGCAGGTTTCTGTGGGAAATGCGTGTTGTAGCAAAATCAAACCGTCCTCAACGGGTTAATACTATATTCCACTCAAGCATAGATGGCTCGTTAGGTACTTCAAAATGATGGACTTTTCTATTCAGTGAGGAATACTCAATGTTTTGTATCATTGGAATTTACTTGTGTTATAGCATGTATGAATCAGCTTTTGTTGAAAGAATGTCAACACGAATAACAAATAGTGAAGGTTGTAGCATGGAGCCCTGGGGGCACAATGAGACACATAGAATAAACAAGAAGTGATTTAATAGTTTCATTTGGTTCAGATCTCTTAATAGTTACTTGCACAACTCTGAAACCACTTCAAATTTGCAACTTTGATTCCAATTCATGATTGCTTTCCAAATTTAGATTCCCTACACTCTTGAGAATAATTCCCACATATTGCTTGTGGACATTCTACAAGATATACATTTGTACATGTAACATGAAATCATGGTTGTTAAAAAAAAAGTGTGTGTTTCCACTAGAATTCATGCAATTTCTTTCAAGACAGGAATGTCAGTATGGAAGCACACATTGTCATTTGTCAATAAATACCCATGCCATGCTATCTTCCAATCTTGATATTTCTTTAATTGTTAAATCAGTCTATGACAATGAAATGACTTTCATGTTGTAACACTTTCTCCTAGCTATTGTAAACAGACTCAAGCCAGGTCTGGTATTGATATTGCCATTGGCTAAAGTAGCACAAGAATTGCTATTATTATAAGGGTAAGATGCATACTTTGTCCTTAAAACAGTATGATATGTGTAGATGGTGGAGGAATGAGCATCCCCCTTTTGTTTGTTTGTTGTTGTTTACATTACTTAGAAATCTTCTTGCAAAAGTTCATGAATATTTTGAAAACTCTTCATACCTTTGCTCAAGATTGCAGGTTGCTGAGGGTGATATATTTCCAGGTTGTATGTCAGTCCATCTATTTGTGCAATCTGGCTCCATGTAACACAATTTAAGATAAACTTTTACATTTAAAAATCTAATTTCGCAAGCAGGGATACGGCATACACTGTCCATTGTGCACTGTCCATTACATTAAAGGACAAGTCCACCTTCATATACATGTGAATTGAGTGAATGCAAAAATATTAGTAGAACACATTAGTGAAAGTTTGGGGGAAATCGGACAATCCGTTCAAAAGTTATGAATTTTTAAAGTATCTGCGCAGTCACTGCTGGATGAAAAGACTACTACAGTGTATGATGTCATATGTTTACAACGATATAAAGAAAATATAAAGAGAATTTCACAAAACTACACTCTTTTAATAAAGCGCACATTTCTTTGACTTGTTACTGACATATGTTAAGGGTAATATCATTCCCCCTGCCTTCTAAAAGAGAGAAGTCAAGTGTTCTTTTGTTATGCGAGAAAAGTGAAAATATGTTGAATTTTCTTTATTCTTTCTTTATATTGTTGTTCACACGTGACATCACAAGCTATAGTAGTCTTCTCATCCAGCCTTGAGTGAGCAGAAACTTCAAAAATTCATAACTTTTGAACGGATTGTCAGATTTTCCTCAAACTCTCACTGATGTGTTCTATTAATATTGCTGCATTCACTCAACCCACATGTCTATGAAGGTGAACTTATCCTTTAAGTCATTCAATAAGGAAGATGTTTAGAATTATTGTCCTTTTTAGTTTAGAAGTCTTATCTCCCCACATTTGACCGCATCTTCAAACTTCAAAGCTGATTTTCTTAGGACCGAGTGATCTAGTATATGGCTGACTTGCTCATTCTGTGCAGGTTTCTTTTCAGCTACAGTTCAGTATTGCAAAGATTTAGATTTGTGTATTTGAAAATGAAATAGAGTTCATTATTCCAAAAATTAAGTTAGTAAGGTTAGTTATTTCAAAGGCTCATTATTCTGAAGGTTCGTTAATCCGAAAATGAAAAAAAGGTTCATCTTTCCAAAGGTACCTTAGTTTGAATATGAAGTAAGATTCATAATTCCAACTTTAGGTTTGTTAGTGCGCACATTTTTTTCATTTTCAGATTAACAGACCTTCGGAATAAATAACTGCAACCGTCTATTCATACGTCACAATATCATGCACCATATCTCGGGATGGTTTTAGAGTCTGAAGAATAAAGGAATGATAAATTCTAAAACTTGAAATATGGTAACATTATCAGGTTCTCACAATGCTGGCAAACATATTAATTCAAAAATTTGTTTGATAGGAAACTTTCTGCGCAGAAGGAATGCATAGTGTAGTGCAATTTGTACCTATCGAGGCTGTGTAATGCGCTGCCTGTAACCGGTACATTTTGTTCCCATGTATAATTGCAATTCCATTATTGCATCACAATTTCCCAATATTTGTCTTTACCTCCACCAATTTCCTGCTTTGCCATGTATTACATCAAGAACCTGGTGTCTCACTTCCCATTTTTTTTTTTGTCCCATCCTCCTATAATGTGTCCCACTTTCCCATATCATTTTCCCTCACCAATGCTGTATCCCACCGCCACTATGTCTCCCTCTCCCATGTTGTATGCCAACCCTCCAATATTGTTTTTTTTTAACCCCTCCATGTTTGTGCCACCCTCTATGTTGCATCCTACTCACCTGTTTTGTTTCACTCTCAAATGCAATGTTCTACACTTCTATAATTTCACACAATGCTACAAGGCACATCTTCCAAGTACTTGATGATTTGATGTATTCGTGGGAATGTAATGGATTGATATTTAATTCAATCTGAAATTGTTTGTGGGGGTGCAAGACCAACAATTGTTTTTGTTCTTGATATTAACTTTGAAGGCTTACACAAGACACAGAGCCAGTGGGTGTGCTTGTTTGTTTGTTTGTTTTTTCTTCATCTTTCCATTTGTCTCCATCAAAGAATACTAAAAATCTTATCGATGCAAGTTTATTTTTGCCGATATCAAATCTTGTCTTGCTCGATCAGATTCTTCTGGCTGGAATGTTGGCTTTTGCATTGCAGTGTGATTTTATAGAAGTCTGTTCAGAGTCACCAGAAATCATTGCCTTAGGCTTTCCCCGTCTGCTGTGACCCTCAAGAACAAAATCGTGACCACAAAACAAAACAAAAAAAGTGGAATGTGGTATATGAGGTTGGAGACAAAATTAGATTGCAGAAGTCGGGGGGAAAGTCAATGGAATCTGTGTCTGGTTACAATTTAAAGAGAGATATAAAATGAATATGATTTTGCTCTGAAATAAATGAGAAACTGAAATATGAATACATATCCTGCCCTTGATATATAGGTATTCAGAAGAGTCCATCATTTATGGGCTTCAGAATTGGTACAGTCTGTGACTTCTGCTGAGATGTAGGAACCTCATTTTGGTTTGCCATACTTTTGCTGGAAATAATACCATATAAAACAAATTAGAATATATGGAATTGTCTCTCTCTGAATCTGATACTTCAAAGGCCACAGAAGGGGAAAGAAAATCAGTAGTATGATCCACCAAGATTTCTTTGATTAGGAAAAGCTGCTTACTGAAATTGAAAATGTATCTGATGGGTTGATTTTACCAGAGGAACTTAGTTATCCTTCAATTAGCTGGTAATATTATAAGTCAAATATACCAAGATATTGGTTTCTTGACATAGTGACAACTGATTTTCTTACATTTGACATTCAACATCTTTATGGTGTATGTTCTCTGGTGTTTTGAGATGATTATTGTACAAGTCAGAGTGTAGTGTACTAAAGTGTGAAGAAGACTTGAAGTGGTTAAGGAATTCAAACAAAGACACAGTACATACAATAGGATTAGAATTTTGTACTAAAAACCACTTATCTTCCCCCAGATTATATTCAAAATTATGAAGGAAACATGACAAACCTAATCCATGCCAATTCGTGATAAAAACTAACATCAATCTAAAGAAAATATATCTGAAGAAAGTATGCTAGAAATCATGCCCCAGAAAAGAAACTTATTCGATGAATTTTTTTTATCACAGAAAGCATTGAAAGTATGAATATTGCTACCGTTCAATGTTCAGATTTTCTTGGATCATAAGGACATTAGCATGTGGGCGGAAAAGTGAAATAATTGATTTGACCATCTAGAATGACAAGTATGTGGAATTTCATATATTGCATACTTTTACATTTTTATATGACAGGAATATTGGTTACAGGATTCAGAATTATATTTGTATACAGATCACATAAAGTGATGAGGTAGGTGATGATGCCGTAAACCCTACAAGTATTCTTTACATTTCCACGCATACCTTCATGAAATTTGTTTGTGGAAATGAAATCAAGAAGAACTGCATCTTTCCAGTTGGCAGTCGCAATCATTTAGAAATAATGAGAGAGTTTAGCTGGGTCATTGCTGTATAAACCAAATATGATTTTTAGATTTTTTTTCTTTTCTGTGCGAACCACTGAAACAAGGAACAAGCTGTTGAAAACAAAAGTGACATATATAAACATGTATGTACTTGAGGAATAATATTGTTTTTTATGTAAAAAAAAAAAAATGAAAAAAAAAAGAGTGAACAGCCTGAATACTGCAGATGTCAGAATATGCTGATTTCCATGAGATGTACTTTCCACTTAGTGTCATGTTTGATTTCAGTCTATATCTCTACCATGTAATGGTTAGGGGCTGTGGGTCACATTTCAGAAACATTCAGGGAAATTAGGCAATGAAATAAGATATCTGCAAAATTGCATTTTCCGGACTACAAACTCTGCAGTGATGTTTTAATTCCTCCGCACTCAACAATCTATTACAGAATGAGGTAGGAAATTGAGCACCAGATGCCAACAATTTTGAGAAAATTTCCTGTGGTGAAGTTAAAATGTCCTACTCAGACTTCACGGTACCAAGCATTTGCTCCTTGAATGAGCATCAAACTTTGCATTTATAATTCAGCCAATTTTCTTATTTTCTGCTTTTTTAAGCTTTGATGTCTGCCTCTATATCAGGGTATCATAATTGATGGGTCACATGTTAATATTTGAGATGTATTTGTGGATTTACCGCCTTATGCATTAGTTTGATGGCATAGTCTTGCAAGATGCTTTCTATGTAATCACATTAGATACCTTTGGCAGTGACTTGAATATTTCTTGAACAGAGTCATCAAAACAGTGACCAGGATTCAAAGAGGCAGTTCACATGTAGTCCGTGGATTTTGCAAATTTCAAGTGGGCAAACGGGAGCAACAATTGCCCATGCCGACGGATATAATGCAATAATCACAAATGCATACTCCACCCAGAAGACTAGAGCGATGCTACATAATGAGTGCTTTGTATTGTTATTGTCATTACCGACTTGTGCATACATGTGCAAGGCAACCCAGTTTGCCCTTGTTCAAAGTCCATGGAATAACTTTTCAACCATTTGATTTGATTTAAAGTACCTTTGTGAATTCTTGCCTGTAATCATCTTTCTTTGAAACACATTAAATGATTATCAGTCATAACTAATTCTCTGTGAATCCATCAATACAGAGCTGTAAAAATTGCTTCACTGTATCACTCCCTCCATTCATAACAACTTTACCCCTTAGGGGTGCTTTCCTTCCACTGATGTGTCAGTGCAAGTGATTCAACTGCTACAGGCAAAATATGACTGCTGAGAAGTAGCGAGATACGTCTTTTCAGGGAAATAATCCATCATCTCAAAATGTGTTTCCTGATGTGGAGGCTGTAGAACTCACCCACCTCCCCCATCATCAAGAATCCATCATCATGTAAATCTCCTCAATATCTTCATCATCCATGTTATTGTTGATTTTTTTTTAAAATCCCTAATGGGCAATGATATTGGGTGGTGGTGGGTGGGGCAGTATGGTCTTCTAGTTCAGTAGTGCCTTTGAATGTTAAGCCCTCATTATTGAGTGAAAAGGCACTTCATGTTCATGTTGCATTTAAGTATGAAATAAGACAAAGCGGAAAGCAAGATCATTTACATGATCATGCAGCCAGTTGCACTTACAGTACATGTATTTGAATTGCACCATTCATATTACACTGATGCATACGTGCATATTGTTCCAATGCCGGCATAAATCTGTTATAATCAGACAAAAGAACATAAACCCTCAAAAATATTTTACCCCAAAAGAGTATGAAAGTTTAATCCTTTGAAAGTTCAATATTATATTACTGTCCTTTTAGCATGACATGTCAAAAGTGGTAGACTTCTTTACATATTCATTCAGAATATTTTCACAAAATTTCTGCAATGACTTTGGAAAGAATACCACTTTTAAACTAGATACAGATCTTACAGCTCTTATACCAAATCAGGACTCTGTGGAGGAGTAAATCTAGTTTGCCAAAAGATTTTTCCTAACCAACGTGTATGATGTGCAAGCATCCTCCCACGGAGACTGATCAGTTTGCCAAAAGAGTGTAGCTTGTCTTTATACATCTATGCACTCTGCAGCAGTGGCTCCAATTTAATTTGACAGTATGACATAATCTTGACACAAATAGCAATCAAGCCATTAGGCAATTAGGTTAAATTTGTTAATAGCATGGTAAAGTTCCAATTACATCTACTTTTTTGATCCTCTGAATAGCGGTAGTTACAATACTGTAAATTACATGGATATATTGTTATATAACATACTGTTTTTGTTTCACAGACACACACATGCATGTCTGTGGTGAGATGTAGACTTTTATTTCAATTGCTTACATTCGTAAATCTGGCTTTAAAAATATTTACATGAAAGGATAAAACAGATCCTAAGCCTTTTGCTACCTTTTGTCTTTCATGGTTGGTTGATGATATAGTTTGTAATTCTCAAGTAAAGACATTCAACTATGCATCATATTCTCTGAAAAGGAAAACCTGATGACAATGGTTGACTGCATATTTTGGGGTCTAACTTTTAAGAGATTTTTAGTCATTTATAACTCAATTATAATCTCACTACTAAATACACACAAAGCACAGACTCATCAGAAATGCACACATTCTCTCTCCAAAATAAGTTTGATGTAGAAATGAAGATGCAGATGATAATCTACTGCTGTGCAGAGATGCCTTTATTAGTGCGTTTGTATGTTTGTGTTTGTCTGGTTCTCACAAGACACCAGCTTTCTTTTCAATTCAATTCAATTCAGATCAATTCAATGGTGCTTTATTCCCATCAAGCAAGAGTTAATACAAATACAACATATACATTTAATATATTGTATTGTTAATTTGTAAGAAATGCAAATTCTAAAGTTAAATACAAAACATATGAATGAATGAGTGGAACCATTGCATACTGTGCAATAGTGACAAAAAGTAAATATAGTGAGGGAAAAAAGTAGTCTACTAAAAAGCAGAGATTGTAAAACTTGCACCGCTCTTCAATTAGTCATGGAAATCAATAAAGGAATTGCAAGTTTTTGAGAAACATGAAATAAAGAACAGCAATTTTCTTTTACAATTGTAGAAATATCCTTAATTGTAATGAATGTGCAAGGTGTTTTTATTATTATAGTTATAATGAAAAGATGATAACTAATGAAATTTGATAATGACACTGAAACAAAGATAATAATGAATATTTCATTGTTGTAATGTGTTATTATTCTTGATTGAAAATCTTTAATGCAAATCACAACTAATTAAGCAGATTAGAGAATAACACTTTCAATTTCAATGGAAAAATTTGTCATTCTTTTCTAATGAATGTGCAAGGATTTTTTAACATAATTATAATAAAAACATGGTATCTAATGAAATTTTATGATGACATTGAAATAAAGATTATAATGAATATCATTGTTGTAGTGTGATTTTATTCTTGATAGAAAAAGCTTTAATGCAAATCACAACTAATTAAACAGATTGGTATTAACACTTTCAATTTCAGTGGAAAAAAGTGTTATTCTTTCTCTAAAGAAAAATTATTTCAAATTAAATTTCATTCTTATCATAGTTAATCCATTGACTTCATTCTATTAATAGTTCATATCACTATAAGTCAGTTGGTAATCCAATATAAAAGAAAACATTACTTAGAAACTGAGTGTACTGATTCAGTGACATCAGGAAATGTAGTGGCAGTAATACATGTCTCCTGCAAATGATTAAAAAGGTATTCCTTTGTTATTGAGAAGGCTCAATTGATATCAATGTCTCTGGCATAATGGAAAAGTGAAGCAGTGAAAAAAAAATGGCAGTTGAACATGCATCAAGTGCTTCAAAAGAGTTAATTTGAACAATTGACTTGATCTAACATACCTGTTTTCCCCTGAAGATCATGGTTTATAATCATCTGTTGACCGTAGTAGTTATATATAGTGATTTTTAGTAACAGATTTCTTGATGCTATCTGCATAAACTGCTAATTTCCAAATTGCCATATTCTATGATTTTGATGGATCCATCTGAGCAATATTTTACACAACAGAAATCAAAGTTAGGTATTTTTTTTTTTTTTACTAAGCTTCTGCAATGTTCTACATTTCTTTAAGAGGAAGTGATAATGAGGTATCTACCACATTCAAGCATGCCAAGACATGCAAAATAGTTAGTTATCCATCAAACAGGTTGAGTTATTCATTATTTGTAGGAATATCAACTCTTGAAAGTAGCAGATTGAAATAAAAAAAAATTACAGAAGTCTTAAATTGAAAAATTGATAAAGAAATTAGATCGCAATTTCAGATTGAACACAAATCTGTCTTAATCTGTCGTATCAGTGCAATGTCATCAAGAGTTCTTGAATATGCATTGGATGGGATTGTCATCTTACTTTGAACTAGTTTCCAAGTCCTCAGAAATGTACACCGAAGACGAGCAGAACTTAATTTTGTTTGAGAGACGATGTCCCCATGGTTCTGTCACAGTTTCGATGGTGTCTATTGTGCTCTTGCCTTCATTAATTGTAGCCAGGATATCTCCTACTTCCTTCTCCTTCGATAACTTCTTTTCCCGGAATTTAGCAGAGAAGTCCTCAGAAATGATGTTCACATGCAGTTGTACAGAGAACACCTTCTTGTGTCTGGGTGCTACACCCAAGAATCACAGAACTTAATTCTGTTTGAGAGATGATATCCCCCATGGTTCTGTCATTGTTTTGATGGTATCTATTGTGCTCTTGCCTTTATCAATTGTAGCCAGGATATCTCTTAATTCTTTCTCCTTCGATAACTTCTCTACCCATAAGTTAGCAGAGAAGTCCTCAGAAATGATGTTCACATGCAGTTGTTCAGAGGACACCTTCTTGCCTCTGGGTGCTACACGCAAGAAGCACAGAACTTAATTCCGTATGAGAGATGATATCCCCCATGGTTCCGTCATTGTTTTGATGGTGTCTACTGTGCGCTTGCCTTCATCAATTGTAGCCAGGATATCTCCTACTTCCTTCTCCTTCGATAACTTTTCTTCCCATAAATTAGCAGAGAAGTCCTCAGAAATGATGTTCACATGCAGTTGTTCAGAGAACAACTTGTGTCTGGGTGCTACACCCCAGAATCGCAGAACTTTATTCCATTTGAGAGATGATATCCCCTATGGTTCCATCATCATTTTGATGGTATCTATTGTGCTCTTGCCTTCACTGATTGAAGCCAGGATATCTCCTACTTCCTTCTCCTTCAATAACTTCTCTTCCCGGAAGTTAGCAGAGAAGGCATGACTTTGTGAATATATTTGTAGAGCAGCTTCTACATTTGTTGACTTTTAGCTGTCTCAGCATTTTAGGAATCTTCCTTGCATGGTTCCGGTAGACATGCCTGTTGGTAAGATAGGGAGTGGTACATTTGAGGATTTAGCTTGATGTCCCAATTACACTTATGTAGTATACATGAAATTATACATTCCTGGTTCTTAGTCAATTTTTCTGCGTCTTTCAGCATGATCTGAGTCGGCAGCTGTGAACATGTGGCTTTAATAGTCAAAAAAGATTCTGGGTTGTTGATGAATCATGAGAGTGTAGACAACAACAAGAGGTTTTTGCTCTGACTTAAATAGTTAAAGAAGAATGAAAATCAAGACTTTTACCCCACTGATTATGTTGAGGGTGGGGTAAAACGCATTTCAGTTAAAAAACCAGTTATTTTAGGTCCTCAGAAGTGGCGATATACAGTATCAAAAGTGTAACATGTCGTCTGCTGGTGCATCACACTGGAGGTCGCCATTTTGACAGCCGAATTCACGCACCCCTGCGAAGGTGTGACTTTTTTGCGGAATACTGCAAAAGGAAGTTTCCGGATGTGCGCGACTGTATGCAATGCAATACACACATAAAGTAAATAGAAAGCGGAAGCAGACAGCCGACACGTACGATGGTCTACTGCCATGCATTCGGCTGCCAGAATGTCTCCGGCAGGGGCCTTGGCAAAACTTTTCACACGATTCCAAACAAGGAAAAAAATCCTGAATTATTCAGCAAGTGGGCTGCTGCAATTAAAGTCGAAAAATTTCTAAATGCAAAATATAAATGGAGTCGACACGACGTAATTTGTTGTGACCACTTCGTGGAAAGTGATTGGGAGCTCGACATCATGAGAGCAAAGCTGATGGGGTCGAAGGAGAGAAAGAAGTTAAAAGAAAGCGCTGTCCTGTCAGTTTTTAAGCACAGATCATCTACAGCTTCACGAGAATCAACATTGACACGTATTTCTTCGTTGGAATTGAAAAGAGTTAGTGAATTAATGAATATTTTGCATTATTTGATTACTTTTTCTTCAGCCCCTGTCCGACTGAAATCACGTTGTCTTGTTGTTGCACTGTTGGTTAGATTAGTCTTGAGTGCGCAGCAGCCCCCTTTTGACTATCATGATGTGTTCACGATCTTGCAAGTGCATGCATGATTTCGGACACGACGTAAGCCTGACAATTGAGTATACATATCTTACTCAGATCAGAAGGCAAGTATGGATGATGTGACTGTGTGGTCTGGTCTGTAACGTGACACTTGGGGCTTGTACATTTCCATACAGTGCATTCACGTGTCCCTGAACTGAGAGCAGAAATTGTTTGTTGCTGGAGTATGATGTCCCCTCCTGTGACCAACTGCTCCTCTTAACAATGCTTCCCTCTTCCTCCTTGAGCAATAAGGCACATCTCACAACGGTGTCAGAGGTATACCTGAAGATGTGGAATAAAAATGTTTTACACACAATCAGATCAGCAAGCTGCCACACAATAGCACACTTGCATCTGGAATCACTTCCAGCTTTAACTTTGTATGTTCCTCCCAATATCTTGCTCATTATAGGCCAGCCAGTCCCTTCTCCTGTCTTAGTTCTTGTCCTTAAATCCTTTCCAGATCTCTCTTCTTTGATCATCATTTTCCTTTTTATGCCATGTCTTGATGCGCTTGCATGAGTGATGCATTGGATGAATGCTCTTCTTCTTTTCTTTTCTTTTTTTTTCTGGTGAAATTTCACCATCTGTACTCTCAGCTAACTCTGCTTGGATTGCTTGGCTGTGGATGTGGTCTTCCATTGGGTCACCTTTGGGAAGTCAGCTTGTAGTTTGGATTGCTGGACTTTGGAAGTGGTCTACTGATGGGTCACCTTCTCAGGGGTCTTGGCTACTGTAGTCTTGATTGCTGGGATGTGGATGCGATTGTACTGGTAGCACACCCCAGAGGTCTTAGCCACCATAGCTTGGATGGCTGGGATTTGGAAGTGGTCTCCTGATGGGTCACCCCTTCGGGGTCGTAGCTACTGTAGCGTAGATGGCCAGAACTGGTAGTGCACCCCCAGAAGTCTTGGCTCCTGTAGCTTGGATTGCTTGGACTTGCATGTTGTCTACTGGTGGGTCACCCTCTGAGGTCATAGCTGCGGTAGCTTAGATGGCTGGAACTCGGATCTCTGAACTGCTAGTGAGTTACTCTTTTGGGTATTGGCTGTTATAGCTTGGATGGCTGGGATATGCATGTCATTTACTGTTGTGTCACTGGGAGGATCTTAGCTACTGTAGCTTGCATAGCTTAGAATTCAGTGCAATTCAATTCAATTCAATTCAGTTCAATTCAATTCAAATTTATTTCACATCTCTTGAACATCAATGACATCAAAAATTATGACTATATACAAACAAGGGCAATGACAGACAGATAAACAAGAAACTATTACCCACTAAAATACAGCAGATGTAGGGGACCAGCAAAGGCCCCTGACCTTTCAAGTCTAGTTCCCAGTAAAAGTACATTTATATTAAAATCAAAACTTACATAAATACAAAAATACAAAAATACTTTATAACAGATTTTGGACATGAGATTACAGTAATGTGAAATATTACATTGTAGACTTACAACATATGATCAAATAAATATAAAATGCATTACAGACTTATTACATATAAAACAGGCTATTGATTACCTATACTAATGTCTTGTTATACTCGACAGGCTTTGTAAATATTGTTTTGTGATTTGTTTAATAGGTAAAAACCATGAATAAACTTTTTCTGTTTCAGAAATTAAAATATTCAAACAGAACTTAAATAATCAAACAGAAATAGAATATTCAAAACCATAATATCTTTACTGCAGACAAGAAACCTGGTATCATCACCAAATGAAAACACAGAATAGTGCATACATATCACATATCATTTATATAAAATAGGAACGGTGCAAGAACGAATGTTTAGAGTAGCACCTACTGAGATACTTTCATAATGCAATAAGAATAATCTATACACATGTATTGCTGCTGATTACTTGAAAATAACTTTGAAACCATTGCAGTGCACTTGTCCCTATTCCATTATAGTGTAATTAATCTGTTAAAATGAAATGATCAACACAGTCAAATGCTTTAGATGAACCTAACAGCCTAACAGCATAAGCCTATCAGCAGCAGAGTCCTGCTGCTGATTCTTTTTGTTCCATTAAGCTTTTGCAATTCTTTTTTTTTTCTAAAAGCCATCAGTGCATGACTAGTACTGTGACCTAAAACTGAATTGTTTATAAGACAAAATGTTGTGTTTATCATAAAACAAAGTCAATTTATCATAAACTATTTTCTCTAAAACTTCTGAAATAGAAGAAATTGAAACTGGCCTGTAATTGTTTAGTATTTTATTATTATTTTATCATTTTCTATTGCAACACCACTTTTCAAAATAGGCACAACTCGGGCAGTTTTCATCTGCACTTAGAAAGACTGCCTCCCCAAGTGAAGATTAAAGTTATTTCACAAACAATAAGCAACAGGGTGTATAAAACATTTGAAAACCTTTGCACTGATTTCATTATATAACCAGCTGACTTCTTGGTATCAAATTTTAAAACAATATCAATTATATCTGATTCAACAATTTGAATAAAGATCATTATGTCTCAAACATTAAAGTGTAAAAAGTTTTCATATGATATACTCGGATACTATTTCACATTATCATGATTTCTTTACCAACCCAACTGAAAAACAAATAAATATTACAAATTTAATTCCTATTATCTATGATCCTATCAACACCTGTAAAAGAAATTATTTGATATAGGAAGATACTTTTTTTTCATATTTTGGATTTTTTTTTTTTACTCTTACCAACATAACTGAGAAACAAATTAGAAATATTACAGATCTCAATCTCATCATCTATAATCCTGTCATCATACTGAATTTCACTCAACTTGATGTGGTCTACTGTACCATTAATCTACTCTGTAGGATATTACCTGCTGTAGCTCGGATGGCTTGGATTTGGGCCATTCTTTGTGAAAACTAAATTGATATAAGCATTGTGAAACTCACTGTTGTTTGTGTCCACAGAATTCTTAGTAACAATAACCATTAATTCCATAGTGGCAATATCTTTGTCTGTATGACAGACATCCATGTATGTAAAATAAATACATGGTAAATTCTGCTTGATGTAATTATGCAAGAAACATTTGGAAGAAAAACTGTATAATTTTTGTATAATACGTTAAAGGCATAGTTTACCATTTGCAGATGAAACAAAAACCCAGCATTAGTGCTTTAAACTAGTTCTAAAATGCGAGTTAGGGATAGAAACAACCACTGTAAAAAACTGAATCTGTATAATCGATGTTAAGTATTTTTAAATACACAAAATGTGAACAATAGTTATAATAAGAATACTTCCATATTAAACTGTCTACAGTTACGGTTTATTGAGAAAAATACTGATATCTCCGTATATTTTAGGCTTTATTGCAAAACTTTTATTTGGTAGGTTGTTTTGTGATACAACAGACCTACACATATGCATCAAATGTGATATCTTGAATATTTTTGAAATCACTGCTCCCGAAGGTAAACTGGACCTTTAAATATCAAAATTAAAACACAGAAATACTTCTTGTGTGTTCCTTCAAATACATTGATATGATATACATGTACAATGAAACAGGTTTTCTCTTGGCTGAGACTAATGAGGTGCTTTGATAATTTCTTCATTTTTTTGTGAGTTCTCTATAGCGTCTATTTAGAAATTCAAGGGTTTCGACAAGCTGACATCACAGTATAAACTTAGCATCAGAGTATAAATCGTCCAAACTAAATTTTTAATGATTAACCTGAATTTAATTGATTATTCTTATATCCATCTTCTCAAGAACATGTAATATTAGTTTTTTAACAGATATGTGAAATGGATCATATGAAATGAAATTATTGAGTTGCTTTTCAGGGATATACTGGAAATGCTGCTCAGAGTAATATTTGAGAGGAAACCCTGATTTTCTAAATTAAGAAACCATTTGTTTCATCATTGTTTGTATTACATTACATATAAATGCCTCTAAAACAGCTGTTAGCAGTGGTACAAAGGATGATTAGTACCCTCTGATTTATTCAAAGTAATAATGAAAGTACACCATGATTAGGAAATTGTGAATCACACTTTTGTGCAGATTATTTTATTCTTATATAGCCAGACCTTCAACTTGTCTATTAATTATACAAGATTTATGGGCAGTGAAATACAACTTAAAGCACAATTAAACAAATTTCCTATCTCAAGAGATATTTTTGATGTGCTGTTACACCTCTGTCAGTTTGTTTGCTTCTTGAAAGGTTAGATACTGAAAAATTCAAAGTTATGTCAGAAATTAAACTATAACTTTCCATATCCTATCAAATTATTTGAAATGAAAATGCAGTAGCTAATTCAATTGTTGTTTAACTATCAAGGAAACATTTCAGTATATATTTATTCATCTGTTTTGTTTTATTTATATCACATTGCAGGGTTTGTATGTTCAGTTTTGTAAAAGTGTACTTTCCAAAGGCACCCTGCAGTAATAACAAACATGATTCTACATGAAAATACAAAATACATAACAGTTCTAGGTAACATTGTATACTACAAACATGGAGAGTGGATTAATGGTAAATATGTACACAGACAATATTGTAGAGACATGGATGTAGCACTGTTACAAATCAGTTGAATCAATATATCGTTGGTGGGGTGACAAAACCTCGTATCTCAAAAATCACGAATTTTCAGGAGAGGGAAAAAACATTCCTGTTTCAACAAATTACGTGCTGTGATAACGTTCTTTCTTTATAAAAGTGGAATATTTCTTATTTTTCAAATGTCATTATTGAAATATCATAAAATGGTTATTTTGATTTTTGAAATTGAGTTACGAGGTTTTGACTTTTATCGAAATTGAGATACGAGTTTTTTACCTTTTATTCAAATTGAGATACGAGCTCTTAGTTTCAACTCTGAATGAGTTACGAGGATTTTGCTGAGTCGTTGTTATGATAATCGATGTTCATGGTGATTATGAAGATTATTGCAATCTTGTCAACATTCTAATATCAATTTTCTCCTTTACACGGTTCATCGGTAACTTCAAAACAGAACCATCGTTCACACGCCCATCTCCCAAAACAGACATTGACGGCTCTTATCCATAGTGAAAAAAAAACATTGTAGATTAAATTAATGATTGCATTAATGATTATTGCTAAGACAAAACAAATGAGATATTCACAATTTATCATTTAAATCGCCAGATGAATTTTATTTCATTCAATTCAATCAAAAATCCAAGCAACGCATTCCCAACATATCAAAATGGATTTAAGAATTCTTGAAAATTCATAGTCTTAGAACATCGATTCAATGTTAAATAGAATCTGAAATTTATAGTAATTGAATTAATTTAAATTCAATGCATTTTATTGTTCAGGGGGGTGTCTCATCAAAGTTTGTTGTCGCTGACAAGTTGTCTTTCACTGACGGTTACTATAGTAACTGTCAGTGACCAGTATTTTCTGCCAATCAAAATGAAGGATTTCACTAAAATTGTCAGTGATGACAACTTGTCAGCACCGACAAACTTAGATGAAACACCCCCGATATATTCCTGTTCTTCCAAGAAGGTATCAAAGTGATCAGCAAAAACATGATCATTTTTGGAGTCACAAATTTGCTTACAGAATCACACCGACTGTGATCACAACAACAGAGTTTGCCTAATGTATCGGCAAACTGTACATCACTTTATGAATGAAATGCAGAATCATTGTCTATGCTTGTTCTATGTCATTGAGTTTGAGACGGTTGTCCGGCATCATTATCAGAAGAGGAACTATCCCCATCACTGCTTCTACGTCTGGTGCATAATCTTCGTCAGATAATCATGTGTCGAGATCTGCATCTGCAGCTTCTGAACTTGTGTCTTCTGAAACTGAAATAGATATACCATTCACCTAAAGGTTTATCCGTGTATTTTTTTTTTTGGGGGGGGGGGGCGGCGATTCACATGCTACAGCATCGGGACAGGGTATATTGTTTATACCTAGCTAAATAGTTTGTGTTATGTTTTTAAGTCGTCTAGGCAAGGCCAGCAGTAGTGCCCAAGTTTAAATGCATGTATGTCAATGTCGTTTGACATTGGATTTCTTTTATACAAATGTAGTTGCCGAGCAACTGTTGATCAAGGCTGAATTAGGAACACATCAGCAGGTACGGGGGGGGGGGGGGTGTGTGAATCCACTGGAAAAATATGTATATTTACTGATAATTGTTCTGGAATACTTGCTCGCTATAATAAAAGGCGCTATGAATGACGAAAATATGCGTGAGAGAGAGAGAGACACTTATTTTGAAACATCAGCAAGTTTTCACTGAGTCTCCTCTGCAACAGTTCGTTTAGGGAAAAAACAATTATTTTTTCAAGATTTATTTGATTTTTAAATAAAGATGAGTAAAAATGCGGGACATTTTTGCACCATAAAGGTTTCTACTATCTGCTGAGCGATACTTGTATGGGAATACCATAGCTGGTAGTTCACTGTTCTAATGTAGGTTTTTGTGTATCATTTGTTAAAAGATGTGTACCTTTTGTGTCTTCATTTATAGCAGGATAAGTGTTTGACTGTCTGTTATCACTCTCGAGAGTTCCGTCACCAATGTTTTGATCTTGACCTTCTCCAGCCTGTCGCAAATGACCTTATCCAGCCTGTCGCAAATCTGCATCTGAAAATCACAATCACATGAATTACAGCTTCAAGTTGCATGTACATAGTGTATACATTTTTCTTTCACAAAACACTTTACGTTGTGACTAAATTAAATTTATGCTTTTAATTAAACCAATCTTCTGACCCTCTGTCTTACCAAGAAGAGGCCCATTCAACGGAATTCAAGATTAGTTCGCCTACCATGCCATGGTGGCCAAATAACAAAGGCCAGTGCTCAACATTCTGATTCATGAAGGCAGTGAATGGATAATTATGTGACACAAATCTGAATTTTCCCTCTCAACAGCTATTCTTGGTAAAAAATTTTATGTCATGTATTTTAAAATGCAATGGGGAAGGAATCGAGTATAAAGATGAATACCCGTAGAAATATCGACAAATGCTTCTTTAATAGACAGTTGGACTCGAATGATAAGGTTAAAAATGCCATGCCTCTGAATGTTGAACACTGACACGGATGTCGTCCAACAGCCGCACATTATTGTGGTTTTTTTTTTTTTCATTTAGTCATCATGAATATTATTTTGTTAGACACACAGGGGCATTGTTTATAGTTATATTTTTTTCTTTAATTTTAGAAGACCTGTTCATCACAGGCGAATGTGGATGGAAAGCATCCATAATTAAAAACAACATGTATAACAAAAATGCCCCCTTCTAATAAAAGTTAACCAGAGCAAAATTAAAATTATTAAGGTATTTAAAGTTTAAGTCAAAACAACCACACATGCAATAACTTTTAAAAACTTCAAATATCTCAGTATGAAATAGTGAAACTAAGTAGGAGGGGTAGGGAGGTTGTAGAATATGACTTGACTTCAGTGCCTGTACATGTATCTATTAAAAAGACATTATACATCCCCTCAATTTTAGTTTTCCACATTAAATGGAACTTCTCTTAGATAAAAGAGACTGTACACACAAAGGACTAAAGGGGGAAATATGATCTATTGATATTTCTAAATAATATGTAAGACAGTAGTGCTAAGTATTAAATAGACAAATTGAATAAATTTCTAGAGAAACAGTACCCGGGGAAAATAGCTCTGGAAGATGAAAATGCGGCTCGTGTAAGTTTTCATTGAGTGGAAAAAAGTCTTTTGAAAAGAGAAGTGAATTTTCCCCCAGCCTGCTACTGCTAGGAAAGTAAACTTAATGTGGAGTATTGAACGAAGAGTATTTCGATGCAGTTTCGATCTGGATGTTTGCCATGTGAAAGCATCTTGATAATGTATACATTAAAACGTTTCACATTGAATTGCTGAAATTTTGCAGAGTTTGAAGTTAAATCATTACCAATTTGTGTTTGCCATTCAGCAAATATTATTCATTACACACCCGTGGCTGTTTATTTGTGTTGGTACTTTGCCAAAATAGTGATCTATTTTCAAATTCATGTTCCCCTATTCCCAACAGCTTTGTTGTGTATCCGTATTTCATCTTCATTGCGATAGTACAATATTTTAATGCACAATTTCAAAGTGAATTGACCTACTGTCAGTATTCCTGCTTACCTTTAAAAAGGAAAAAACAAAGACAGAATCATCTATTCACATTATTTTTTTTCTACTTTCCATTGTTCCAATTCTTACCAAATGTTGACCTCCCTTGAATAATGTCAAGGAACACCTCTTGGGCCTTCAAATCACGGGCGTCATCATCGGAGTCCTCCCAGTAGTCCTGTTGTGATTCTTCTGTGTCCATTGGAATGATTGGTTCCTGGGTTCTTTCGACTTTAGCTTGTTCATTTTCTTGACTTTTTTGTCTGTTTCTTACTAAGCTCAAGAATTTGCCACCCTCGCGTGAGTTTATGCATTTTCCTGCAAGTGAATAAATGGAATAGGTTGTCAAAATGAAGCATAGAAAACAAGGAAAGGGCATCCCATCCCCCCTACCCGGCACCTTGGCTCTTCCCCCCCCCCCCAAAAAAAAAAAAAATAATAATAATGAATACATAAAAAAATAAAGGATAAACAAATACATAAATGTTGATGGAAGAATTAGGGTAAATTTCCAAATGTTCGGTAAATTTATAAACTCGGAAAGAAAACCGACCACAATTTTGTCAGATCTTACCGATTTTATTTTGTCATTTCTTATTTCTCAATTTTTCATATGGGGATTTGGCCGTCCATTATTTTTGTCCAAGTACTAAAAACACACATAACGTTAAAGCATTACTAAAAATTATTCTATGTAGAACAGATTTCGGCAATTATATAGTCAACCATTATCCCCTCCTTCCCCCCCCCCCCCCCACTTCCGCGAGGTATTCAGGGCAGATGGAGTCTGGACAGAACTTTGATTAACGGATCCAAAAGTAATGCGTGCACCCCCCCCCCCCCCACCAAAACAAATACAACATTACAGATCTAACTAGTATTAATGATAATGATAAAAGCGGTCCCGTGCACGTAAAAGTTATGAATGTAGACCTTCCTGAATGTTACGTTTAACCCGTCATCGTCTAACTTTAGACCAAAATATGGTCTGGTGCTTGTCACAGTGGGTAGATCAAAATGCGGTCTAGTACAACCATTATCAGTACGATGTGCTCAATTTCTGAATCTAACCGAATTATTTTATGCAAAAAAAAAGTTATTTAGACCTAGAGTCTATCACTAAATTAAAATAGTGTACCCAAAGTGATAGTGAAATTAATCTATAAATGTCAGAGTACCGGTACTCTGCAAATATAGATCTAGACTAATAAAAGTAATATAAATTGACATTAGAATGATTACAAAGATTACATAGTCATAGAAAATACAAAGTCAAAGATGAACTCTATGCTGGCAAGATAATTAATGTATGATAGTCTAGCTTTATTACACATGCAGCTAGGACCGATAAGCTTGAAACGATCAGCTTAGAAAGGTCTAGATTTACATGCTACTTAAGTTCTACGCCTTACTTAATAACTTAGGCTTAGCTAAACCGATATTTAATAATAACATGAGCTTCATGTACGAAAATATGCTAAAAGATAGCTAACCCTAACAGGGAAGACGTACAGGCCATACTTGGAACTCTTTGTCTTGGCACGTACCTGTATGCCAAAGATTGGAAGATCTACTAACTTACATAGACTAAGTTTGACCTTATACTACATGTAGTTTTAGAATAATTCAAGTTAGATTTACATTTAGATCTAGTTAGATCTGACTGTTAGGTCTCTATATTAAACTAACGATCAACGCCCTAATAAAGCATCAAATTGCCTAATTTTACTGTAAGTTAGACTAGACCTACTAAAACCAAATTAAGTTCTGAGTCATGACATCTGCACTCTCTAATTTCTAACAAGGTTTTGACCAGTCTGACATAAAGTTCAAGTTCAACTCTCCCCGAACATGAAAACTAAATTAGGAACACTCATGACTCAAAACACTCACACACACACACACACACACGCACAGAGCGACACACCGATCACAGTTAATTTACTCTCACAGCCTACACAGGCAGAACTAACTTTGCCTACCTTCATGAATAATAACAAAAAGTTAAATCTAATTTCAGAATTTTATAATGATATTTTACAATGATACAGTCTCTAATTAGAAGTTCCGCTAAACTCCCTTACATAATTAATTATGAAACGCAGTACCGGTATAAGAAAAGTAATTTAAGATTTGGTAGTTTTTTGGTACCTTGGTTCGTGATGGCTGTTGCGTCTTCCTTCCTATAAACTGTTCAATGGGAGAGCACAGAAGTCGATATAACATCGACTTCCAATTCCATAAAATGATAAATAAGAAAGCGTGCGCAAAAATATTTCGCGCTAAATGTATGAGATACGCGTTTTGTCAATGCGCATTTTTGGAATCACGGCAAGTAATAATATCGCGTAACTCGAATCAACGAAATTTGCAATTGAGATACGAGGTATTATCAGCGCATTTTTGCATTTCCTATTTGCATAAACCTTGTAACCCAATATGGGTCGAAGTTGGTGTGGAGATACGAGGTTTTGTTAGAACAGATTTGGAGACATAGGGGGAAGGAATTGCGTATCTTATGTTACGAGGTTTTGTCAGTGCAGCTTCGACGTGGGTTAAAATTACGAGGTTTAATTTCAAGGCGTTTTTTGAAAAAACAAAGGCAGAATGGCGTTCCATAGGTTTATCAGATGGTGCGGTAGGCCATTAGGTACAAAATTATGCAAAAAACTCAAAATCTAAAAAAATTGAGATACGAGGTTTTGTCACCCCACCGACGATATAAGGCTCTGCATAGTTTCTTAAATCTGTAAAGGGATGTACGTATTAGAGCATTTGCAGGGAGTGCATTAAACAAACTGGCTATGACATTTGCAGTAATTGCTAAAACAAATATATTTAGTTTGATATTGATACTTTAAATGGTAAATTAATCTGATCAATTTGTTATCTATTTCTTTACTCTTCATATTATGAAAAAAAATTACTTTGTTTCACTCCGTGGTTATGCATAATCCATTATCAGTATTGAGTCTTAGTCATGCCTTGAATAGACCCTTGAGCAGTAGATGTAGTAGTAGCAGCAATACTTCTACTACCAAGTACACCAAATCAAGGCCTACTTTCTTCCAAAATGAGTCCACATCTAACTGAGATCATGAAAAACAAGCAAGCCTAAATTTAGAGCTACTTCTACTGCAGAGTCATACAGCAATAGACTCAACTTGATCTCTGTCATCACAAATTCAATGTAGATCCAAACTCAGCTATTGAAAGACTAAAAAAAAGATAATGATAATAGACTAAAGAATATAGATAGTAAAGCTCACAAAGGATTTCAATTTTAAACTGCCAAGCAAGGTTAGTGTGAAGCTAGATTAGGTTTTTGCAATACTTGATTAATTTGATATGGGAAGGCTTAAGCTCATTTTTTATCTGCAACATTGTTTAAAGGGGCATTCCAGACGATTTTCATAATTTCACATCATGTAGTACATAAATCAACAGATCCACGTATAGACTTGTGGAATTTATTGTGGCCCTTGAGCAGAGAAACCAATAATCTGAAAATCTTAAACAAATTACACTGAACAGTGTTGATGACATATGAGCCTCACATATTTCAGAAATGTAGCAATGTAATTCCATTACAATACCACTTGCTTAACAAGTTCACCTGTGTAGAATCTATGCATACCTTCTTCTTTTGTTCTGCTTCCTTGAGCCCCAACTCATGCATTCTTATGGTGAGGCTACCATGTCATCATCCTTGTTCATTGCGATTTGTTATAGATTTTGAAAACATTATTATTCCTCATCCCAGTCACTAAGTCCACTTAATCTATGATTAACTTCCAAATAAACTTCAAGTCCGTTTTGTCAAGAGACCCAGAGTTGAAATCAACCCCAACTTCCTCCCAAATCAACATCAAAGTTTTCTCAACCGCTCCAAATCCATGATAACTTTACAGTTGATAAGATATTAACTCTAAGTAGAGACAGTCTAGGTAGACTCAATTTTAAGGCAATTTACAGAAGAAAGATGACTGTCACACTTTCCTAGTCTAGCTGGGGTGTTGTCACAAATGTTTGTGTGTTAACTGCTCACTTTCTCTAACATTTAGTTGCATTTCTTTCATGTAATTATGGTCTTTTCCTTGCATGAAATTCACGATCGGCACGCATTGCTTTACGTGACTGCTGCACGCAAACACCCTAGACAGCAGTCTCAATCCCAGCCTGCGCGCCCGGCGCCTCGGCCCGCCCGCCCGCCAATCAAGCCATCGCCAGCAAGGGCAATTAAGTAACTGAGTAAATGGAACCGCATCTGTGTGCAATGCATATCTTGCCACAGAACCCATATGCGAGGAAACCAGTATTTTCTGACGTGCGTAGGCCTACGTAGAGCTAGTCGTCAATAGATACTAATTAAGAGTTCAGTAGGCCTATACAGAAAATAAAGAGTTTAATTCTGTAGCACCGAGCACTAAAACGGGGCCCAGATAATGCAGATACATAGACATCATTATTAAGATTTACTCATGATGATATATTTTTGCTTCATCTTTCATTAAGATTGAGGGGGGAAAAGTCAGCAGGCTGTTGCTAAAAAAGAGAGAAGATAATACACTTTATTCTAATAGAACATTACAAGCAACGTTAAAGCGGGGGGGGGGGGGGGGATATTCTAAAATCATGATGATAGAGTTAAGTAATTCATGCTAGGCATTTAGGAAAAGTTGTAGAATATACTTTTGATAAAGATCTGTAAGGTGATTGCCTTTTAGCTCCCCCCCCCCAATATTACCCTGACAAACTCTTACAGTCTAGTAAATATACAATTCTGTTTTTATAATTTAATGCAATAATTGAAGTCATTGTGAATGGTATCTTATTTTCTTAAGTGTGTTTGAATATTTTGATGTAGGTAATTGTATATTCTGTGAATATGATATTTGCATTCAAGCTTTCTTTGTGTTGGATTTTGTTTTGGATGTACTGTTCATCATTTCCTTTAAATGTGCAATTCCTTATAGCTTGTTGATATGAAAAAAAAAAAATCTTCTGGCAGAGTAATTGCATTCAGACACCATGGAAATAACCAGTAGAAGGAATCAAACCGATTGTCATGTTCTTTCAAGCCCAGCACATTCAATAGCAAATGCCAAGTATCACTGGATATCACATCCATACAAAAAGCCATAGACAACTTGACGTTAATGAAGTTGCTCTAGATATGCCCCTCCCCCCCCCCCCCCCCCCGCACCTTATTGTTTATGGCTTCAAGGACATCATGTTGTTGTCTCCAAGCTAATTTGATCATAGAAATGTTCATGGAAGTCATTAAATTCAAACTCTCCATAACACTGAGTTAACACTTGCTTGTGCAGAGGAGCTAGTAAACAATGGTAACTGAGGAGCAAGGACACCCTTTGCTGACCCGGGGAGACTGTAAACTTTATTGTGGTCACTGTTCATTTACATATGAAGGTTCTTCCTTGGAGAATCTAATATCATGCATCAGATCTCAGTATGTAGTCAAATGCTCATGTATTGTGGGATAGGTTCACCTTGGCAAGGTGCATGTATACTGTACATGCATTTATCATATATTCAGTTCCTGTCAAACTGCTTTTGAATATTGCATGCCCAATCTCCCCCTTCTCTTCTTTTCTCTCCATGTCTCTTGTTTCATAACATGTGAGGAGTGTGCTGAAGCATGTGTTGCTTGAAGGTTTATGCTGAAGTGATAGGCCTCATTCTTTGAGGTTACCCATATTTTTACCTTGCTATAAATGCCAATGACCAAAGATCTCGAATTTGAATTTTGAATTAGTTCATTTCCATAATGATCGTGGCGTATCATTACCTGAGATGTTGGTGTCAGTGACCACAGATTATGAATTGAATTCTGAATTTGAATCTATTTCCATAATAATGATACAAATATTTCATAAAATCCTAGCAGAACTGAGAAAAACAACAAGAGTTACAGTATTGTTATAAAGAGGACATGCAGCAAACAAAGCCAGTATCTGAGAATTATCATTTTCCCTTGTGTGGTTGTCAGCGTTTAAAGATCTTTAATTGAATTTGTTTCTGTGATGATGATGGCAAACATTACATAGGATCCCAACAATGCTGACAGTAACAACAAGAGTTACGGTATTGTAATACCAAGGGCATGCAATAAAAAACAAAACAAAACAAAAAACAAACAACAACAACAATGCAGACATACACATACACGCCATACTTTTTAATCAGTATCTGATATTTCATGTCCTTTTTCCTTTTTTTTGTGGTTGTCAGTGACCAAAGATTATGGATTTAGTTTTGAATTTGAATCTATTCTCTTAATAATGATAATCATCAAGTGAAACCCATCACAACACTGACAGAAATAACAAATGTTATACTGTTATAGTAATACATTATTTTCATCTAATCACCAGATTTATTTCACTCAATCTGCACCAAATGCCCCTTTTTGTGTACATGTAGTTTGTGTCAATCTAAAATTCCAGAAGATAAGAAGGATCACACCATGTTGGAAGGTTATCAAACCCAAAAGGGATTTTTATTTTTATTTTTTATTTTTATTTTTTTTTTGGGGGGGGGGGGGCTAGGAATGTACCAGGTAATCAGGACTGATTGTATGTCTAGCAGTATTTTGAAAGAAGGGAGTTCCCCCCTCATGTGTTGATATCTCAGCCGATGAACGGCTGTGACTTATAAACTTGTAATGCCACATGTGTGACCATATTGGTCATATAAGGAGTGATGTCATGAGGATGCTAATTCCTTTCACCCTCAACCTCCCCCCCTATCCCCTTTCCTCCCTTTTCCCAATCAATCTGATGTGATTGATCTGGTTGCTGTAAGATGTTTAGAAATCAATACCCCTGCCGAGCCCACAGTGAATTGCTCAAGTACCAGGTGTGGAAACTGTCTTTCTTTTTTTCCTCTCCCTCTCTCCTATTCATTTCTGAGGAGATTGAGGAATATGGAAAGACCTGCTAGGGTGCATGCAGCCTCTGCAAAGCAAAGATTATTCATTTAAGGGGCAAGTTCACCTTAATGTAGATCAAGATTGAGAAAATACAGCAATACCAGTATACACATGAGTGATAGTTTGACGGAAATCCGCAAAGCAAAGTTTATTCATTTAAGGGGCAAGTTCACCTTAATATACATCAGGATTGAGAGAATGCAGCAATATCAGTATACACATGAGTGATAGTTTAAGAAATATTGGACAGTCTGTTCAAAGTTACAAATTTTTGTAAGTTTTAGTGCCACCTTCACTGGATGAGAAGACTACTACAGCTTGTGATGTCACATGCATACGATCAGATAAAGATTCAGCATATTTTCACCTTTTCACATAATAAAATAGCATTTTACTTGCCTCTTTCAAAAGGCAGAGGGAATGACATTACCCATAACATACATCAGTAACAAGTTGAGGGACTGTGTGCTTTTTTCATAAAATGAAACTTTGTGAAATTCTGTTTTAATTTTCCCTCTGTTGTTTTACATATGTGTGAAATCATGAACTGTAGTGGACTTCTCATCTACAACTTGTAGCAGTGACTGTGCAGAAACTTTAAAAATTCATAACTTTTGAATGGATTGTCTGATTTCCTCAAACTTTCACTGATATGTTGTATTGCTGCATTCACTCAATCTACATTTATATTAATGAGAACTTGTCCTTTAACCCTTTGCCTCCAACCATTCTCAGATTGACGTACAGTTGTATTGATAATGTACAATGTTGTTGTGGGGCTGCATGCCATGGCTATTTCATGGCTGTCCATTACTCAGATGGTCATTGTACATCAAAGCTTGTGTAAACTTCAATGCCCCCACCCCGCCCCACCACCACCACCATCACCTCCCTGCATTTGTCATGTGTGGGAGATTGATGTTCATACATGTAGTTAACCCATTCCATACTGAATTCTGAAATGTTCATAGATTTAGTACACAGGCCACCAGGTTCCTGTATAGAATGGGTTAAGTCAGACAACAGGGTCACAGGAAGTTTATCTTTAGAGCATCCAGAACTATTTAAGCTAAAATGCCTGTCTGAGTAGTGTGTCTGACAAAATTGGTAAAGGAAGCGTTTAACCTAGACTTGCCACTTTTGCATAAGATGCATTTTCCCTGAATAAATTCTGTGTGTTTCCTAACTCCTGTGCAGCAAAATGTAAATGGGCAAAAATTTACCTGCCACATTCAACATCTCTGCCTTGTTGTAGATAGAGAGCTTAGATTCTGTAAATACTCTAAATAGTTGTGCTTTGTTTCAACCAAATGACTTTTGTTTTGTAAGGATTGTAACATATCAGTATAGGAGCCAATAATCCATTGAAAGCAGAACCCCCCCCCCCCCCTTCTCTCGTTTCCTCTTGATTTCACTTCATATCTCGTTTGGAAACACATATACATTTATCATATGTCAAGTTCCCAAGGATAGGATTGAAAATTATTAATGAATGGCTTACCTGTTGCTTTTGAATATGCCAACTGTGACAGAAAATGAGCATAGCTCTCCAGTAGCTTTGCCAGTCTCACCATAAGACATCACAGAGTAATGCTTAGTATGAAGGACTGCAGTGAGTTATTTACTCTCTGACTTACTTACTCTCTTCTTTACTTTTTTTTTTTGGCATACAATAGATGCCACTGGTACTTTGCGCATGAAAAAAAAAAGCGTTAATATTATCAGTTATGAATATTCATGAATAAGAAATACACACATGTGGTTTTAAAGTGCTTAGAAAATTGTATCTCCATTGAATGCAAGTATCCACGCAAGTATCCATTTCCAATATGTTTGCTTGTTGTTTGTTCTTTGACTGGTGCACACATTTGTCTGACTTCATATTGATGTCGATGTTTATAAACTAATACACAACAGGATTAACAACAAAAGAGGCATTTGGAAGCTTATTCATCAACAAGGAAGAAAATAAAAAGTTGAGTGACTTACCAAACTTGGGTAATTTTGCAACTTTTCAAATTTGACCTTACCCCACATATCAAAGCACTAATCTAATCTAAAGCTATAATCATAACAAATAGGATATCACATTAAGGAAAATTGAACAATATTTCTGTTGTTACCAAGCATGCATCAATTATTACTGAGATAAAGAGAGCAATCATTCATCAAACTCAGATTTCCAAACTTTTTTGAGTAGTTTATATATCTATCTATCTACCTACATGTGTGTTCATTTATTTATTCATTTATTTATAAACTCTTTATTCTTTTTTTTTTTCATCTCTAAAGATACTTGCACATATGTAGCAAGGGACAGGTAATATCAATCCAGATAGAAATACCATAGTGAAGGGATAAATCACAGAGTTTTGCTGGGATGGCAGTAATTTACAATCTGCTCTATGGTTTTTATATGAAGCCATAATTATACTGCCTTCACAGCCAAACTTGGAATGACATGCTGACCCCATAAATTATGTGGAGTTTCTGGGGCAGAAATGATAAATTCTTCCAAACCTCTCTAAGTTGATCTTTTTGGAATCAACTCCTGATCTTTCACTGATTCACATGCATATCTAATTGACACACTTTCGTTTTTGTACTTCATTTTAATACAGAAATGACACTTCAATTTAATTTGAAATATGTTGATGAAATCCGTAAATCCGTTTTAAGGCATGATATCTTTAGATAGAACATTTTGTTCTGCATTAGACATTCATGAGAAGGGAAAAAATATGTGTAGATCTGTCTTCTGACCTACAAAACAATTAAGCAAATGATATCTTGTCAAGAAAAGATGACAGTAATGACATTAGTTTAATGAAGTAACAATATTTTTAATGGAATTCTAGAAGCATGATTTTCTTAAATAACTTAATGTCTTGTCTTAACAAGGGTGATCACATTCTGTGTCATATGATAACTGCTGAGATGATAACTAAGGTAGGTAGGAATATTCTTGAGTAAAGGTAAAACGTATGGCTTGACAGAACATGAAGCAAAGTGATGGTGGATTATGAATATTATGTAAGAGAAGTCTGAACTGGGCAGTGTGTATGGAGCAAATAAAGAGGATAAAAACAGACAGCTAAGCACTAAACCGTCAGAATGTTCTGTCCTGTTATGTGTGAATTCTTGATTTTTGTTGAGCCCACCGGAGGTGCGGGGAGACTAAGGGATCGCTTGCGGCGTCTGTCGTCTGTCCGTAACGCTACAAAACCTTGAATAACTCTCTACTGAGGACTTTAGGGCCGTTCTCCACAAAAGGGCACCAACAGGGTTGGACAAACTATAAAATTTCGACATTAAAAAAGTCGTGAAACTCATTTGAATTCAGAAACTTTAATACTTTGAGAACACATAACAACCAACGGGTGATTTTTGACACCAACACATTTTTCAAGAAATAGCATTGAACTTGAACACATTTTTTCATAGTTTTTACCACCCGTCAGATACGTTACCATTAGGCTTTAGACAAGAAAATGGCTGTGGAAGTATCCTCTGTGGACCATTAATGTAAATATCTATTTCAATGTAAACGTAACTAATATGCGCACATGATTAAAAAGTAATTCTTGAACTTTGATCGGTCCAGATGTAAAAAACGATTGACGTTTGAAGCCTGTAAGTCAAAATCAGCTCAAAAATATATATATTTTTTCGTAGAAAATACACAACCATAAATTGCAATTAATATCTCTAATACACTTTGATCTTATATTGCTTTGAAACAGTAATGAAAATCATACATAAGTACTGAAATTATCAAAGAAAGCTAATTGCAAACAAACTTTACAGCAGATTTTATACATTTTGAATCACAAGGAAAGAGAAAAATGGTAACGTATCTGACATACTTCGATTCCACAAAATTTCGTTACTGTGATTTCTATCTCAAGATGACGATAAACTCAATCTTGCATTATATCTTACACCCAAATGAATTTTCAACCTTGAACATTCATATTTATAACCCTAGTTAATATAGTCTTAACACTGCTCAGTAATACAAAGTCATATATTCTTCAATAGCATTATAACAATGTGTATGCATTAAACAAAATCAACGCAATAACATGCATGTTCTGTTTGAAATGTGTGACTGAAATTTGATTTAAAATGTATAATAGTCCATTCCCTTCTATTAACTCATTGATTAGATATCTGACATTATTAAGGGGGAACAATATCATCAAATTCATGCATACCTATACGAGTGCAAAGAAGATATATACGGTAATGTCGATATGGTAACGTATCTGACAGACATCTATACCATACGAAATTTTGTTACTGTGACTTATAAAGTAACATGATGATAAACTCACCCTTGCATATTGTCTTACATCAAAATGTCATAGCCACCTAGAACATAATAACCCCGGATAATCTATTTGACATAGTTCTGTTAGTAAAATTATTAGTTGATAACATACACAAACAAAGTTATCTCGAAACGTAATTTTAATTCTGTTTCAAATATAATGACCGAAACTTTTGATTTCTAATAGACAATGTACAGCCTATTATGTAGCTCTGTCCCTCTGTTAACTCATAATTAGATATGCAACATCATTCATTTTGTAACAACATGATGAAATTGATTAGCTCCGAGTGTACAGACAAAATATATAACTTCCAACGTATAAAGGTAACGTATTTGACTGCTGACAGTTTAATCTTATAAATACAATGTTATTTCACTTGGGCCACTTGTGTTTCGGCTCTGCTCCTAACAAAAAGACCCAACAGAACTTTCTAAAATAGTATAAAAGATTTCATTTTCAGCAAGTAGTCATGTTGCGTATAGGTGTCAGAAGCTTTGTATAATGTATTAATGTATTTCCACATGTCCTGTCATGAAATTTGTTTTAAAAAGAAGCCACGGAGCAATACTTAAGGTAATGGTGGTAATAACGTAACCGACACAACTCTCAAGTAAAACTTCTTTGCATTAACACATCTGATTCATCATCTACTCAAATATTTTGGTATATTTATTAAAGCTTACACTATATTGACGTATTCCACATTTTCATATTTTTGTACATTCATAGAGAGCCAAGACAAAACAACTAGATTAAGGAATCGTAAATATTCTCCTTCCACGTACATCAGTTGACAATTAACATTACGTTGTCCCTGTACAATAATGTGGCAAGTATTTAAGGAAAAATCCGGGTCAAAAATTAATATGATTAAAGAACGAAGAGGAACAAAAAAATACATACCGAGTAACAAGTAGAGAAGATAATATATTATATTTCTAAATTTCACATTTTCAGAAAACATTTCTTGACCAGTCTTTATGAATATTCTAATGAGCAAGTCGTTGATGTCATCCGCTCATAATTTGTCATTATATGTTATACATGATATTTTGGAAATTCTTACTTTTTTTTGCAGAATACAGGCAAAAACCATACGCTTGTATTAAGATATGTCATACATTCTGGATTAATAGAAGGAAAGCTTTATCCTGTATGATATCTGATATATGACATTTTGAGGATGTCTGAAAATAAAATGTGTAGAAAAATGTGAGGAGATTACGTCATTAATTTGTTCATTTCAAAAAAGAAATGTTTTCCGAAAAAAAAAATGAAATTTAAACACGTCATTATTTTCCTTTTTCCTGAGTCGACATGTCGTGATCAGAAACAGGAACGCGATATTGGATTTGTCTTTTCCGCTCCTTTGCTAGAAACGTGGGGTCAATCTTTTTCTTTCTCTCTCTGTGGGCCTTCTGTATACCTCAGCAAGCGTTTTACCCATGTCTTTTCCTTTCTAAAATACACGAGAGACAGACAGAGAGGGAAAATATCAGCATGGGAGTTTTATAATCAATGTACATTGTTTAATAATAAATAGTATATATATATATATATATATATATATATATATATTCTTATATTATATAGCCGTCGTGTACGTAAGAACAGGACATTATCATCCAATAAGATTCGTTACGAGTCGGGTAAGATACGTTACCGTGCCATTGCTGGGTAATATTCTAACATACATGCGAGCTATCACAACACATGAAACAATATCATGCATACGCAATATGTATAACTGTTCCATCAACATTAAATAACTCGTAAATGTGTCATTGTGAGTAGTCATATAGATAAATATTCAAAAATGAAAATTCTTACCAACCACGTAGCTGGGACGAATAACAAACGGCGAGAAGCCTTATATACATCTCCCTCAGACTCTCCGTACTAAATGTAATGCAACATCACGCTCAAAGTGGCCGCCATGCTTTGAAGAGCGGAGAACCATTTACAAAATTAAAGAATGAGCGCAAAGAGCGTTTCGCCTAGTTGATGCACTTTGCACAGATATATTTATATATACATATCTGTGACTTTATGCGGTAACGTATATGACGGTAACGTATTTGACGGTAACGTATTTGACGGCCTTAATGGTCAACCTTATGTTTTCACGAAATAACAACCTTTTCTTTCATAACTCCCGTGTATGAATACAAGCAATGTATGGTGCTTTAAAGAAAAATGCATTATAACTTTGTCAACAAAATATTTTTTCTGTAATAGAGCAAAGTTTCAGTAACGTATCTTATTTTCGCTTATCGTAACATACACAATTGCAAACTTTGTGTCTGAATATATTTATTATTATAGAGTTTCAGAATACACTGTTTATATTTATATAATCTTGAAATGGACTTCATTCACTACACCGAAATACATACCACTGCTTTATTGTCTTCATATTTTTTACGGCGTCATACAAAAAGTAACGTATCTTACGGAGATTTGGAGACACCTTCGCTAAGATCGCAGAAAAAAATATACCAATATTTTTTCGCTAAGCATTATGCTTTTTTATTTAGGCACTGAAGGCACTATAAATTAGTGAGCAAAACATAAAGTTCTGATATTACAGTAAAGAGCGGGAGCGTGAAATATAATCACAGAGTTCGCTGGAGACATGGGTAAAATCAACATATACATATGTCATGCTGTCGAATATAATTTTTTCATGAGGTGCTGTGACCTGAATTGATTTTAATTTTACTCATTATATTCTCTAGTATAAATAAAAGTTAAAAAAATGGTTTCCTGATGAAAAAGTCGTGCTTTATGGCCTAGAGAAGGGCGGAGACACAAAAATGCCCTTTGGCGCCACTTTTCGGAGAATGGCCCTTTAATTTCAATCAAACTTGGAGGGAAGAGTGGTTATTCAAAGTTACACATTTTTCCAAACATGAAGGTTACCACAAGGTCAAAGAGCACAGACAGGGGTCAACAAACTTTTAGGGCCCAATATTAAGTTTTTACGGCGCGTTTCGATTATGACTCATAACTCTTGATGTATATGTCCGTTTGTTATCAAACTTGGATGGTACATGTAGATGTCCCTTGGGGAGTTGAAGGTCATCACAAGGTCAAAGGTCACAGACAGGGTCAACAAACTTTTAGGGCTCAGTGATAATTTTTTACGGTGCGTTTCAATCATGGCTCATAACTTTTCATCCATATGTCCAATTGTGACCAAACTTGGCTGGTAAATGTCCCCTGGGGAGCTGAAGGTCATCACACGGTCAAAGGTCATAGGTGGGGTCAATGAACTTCTGAGATTTAGGAAAACATTTATTTCTTCTACGCGAATGGGTCAGACACATTTTGGCACTTGCCTTGTCTGTAGTCAAATGTGACCAAGATAAAGAAGGCAGCATGGTTATGCTGTGCTAATCATTTTCACCTGATTCTGCACTCATTCTTGTTGGTTCCTTCAGTTGAAGAAAGAGTAGATTGCTAATTCAAGGCATTTGAGTGCATAATTTCCATACAATGTTCAAGTTGGCTTGATGGTGTGGAGTCACACCGCAAGAATGGCAGGGGTTTCATTCAGACTTTCTTAAAAGATTACATTTATATTGGCAGATGTGATGATGTTATTATATCACAAATCTTCCATTGAAAGGTGATGACACTGGTGGCACCTTCACATTAGCTCTTTTTCATTTTTACAATTCAATTCATAGTTCTGTGATAATATTAGTTGCAAGATAATCAACCAAAAAACAGACAAGGTGTTTTTGTATCTTTTCTTGTTTGCTTCATTTTAACCTAATGAATTGAAGACATGACATGGCTATACTAGTGAAAACTGTTAAATTCACTTGCAAGGGAGTAGGTATGAGAAGAAACAGAGATGTTAAGATTGGAGAGCAACTACAGACATGAGATTTTTTGGCCATCAGGAGATAAGCATTTTTAACCCTTTGAGGGTTGCTACAACATGCAATGCCCATAGACACTTGCCTGAATACTCGGGACTTATCTTCAACGGGTTATGCTTTATATCAGGCGATCTGATGCATACTAAATATAATATTTTGGCTCATTCTGATTAAAAAAAAATATGTATTGTCACAGAGTGGAACTTTTTTTGTATAGTTGAAAATTAGTTGTTTTTTATATTTGGTTTGTTTGTTTGTGTGTGTGTGTGTGCGTATGTGTGTGTTTTAAGAAAATGCTTATCAGGCTTATCAGGTGTGTGAGGGTGAAAAGGACCCCTGAGGCATATAAGTCTCATGCCTGATGCTTGAGACCTGACAGATCTGTAGAAAGTTCTGCATAATCCTGGCAAATCAAGTATGGTTGTGTGAATAAAATTTCCATTTCATTAATCAATGGTGACTGCATTTAATTAAGTAAAAAGTCATAGAATATAATCCACCCACAAAATGACATGTTTTAAGTTTATACAGAATTTTTTTACTCAACACCTTTTTCATATATATATATATATATATTTTTTTTTTTTTGGGGGGGGGGGGGGGCTGGGGACTTGAAACAAATGTAAGTCAGGATATTTCAAAGTGTAACTACTTGCCCAGAATGGCATTGAGCAAATTTCTTTACAGGTGAAAGAGAGATGTTCACATACTAAAATGTTGGGGGAGGGGGTGGGTTGAAGGTAATGGTGATACACATATTATCATGATTACTATATATCATTATTGTAATTGGGAAAAATAGAAAAGATCACATATCACTGTAATACAACATGACTAAGAGCATCATCACAGCAAAGGAAAACACTTCATTTCTGTTTAAAAAGAAAGGTTTATGTGAGAAGCCAGATAAAAAAAAAGAAGCCTTTCTTTTCAAAATCACTTCTGCATTGTCTTCTGGAAGCAATTCTTGAAATTGACCATTTCAAATTTTACGCACAAACATTTATATCATATTACAGTTATTGGACATGTGACATGTTTCCTTGGCATCTAGTTGTAACAGGGCATGTATCATATGGCACAAACTGTTACTTATGCCCACTCCTTGCCCATACCTCATGACTAATTCAAAGTGCTGGTGTGTTTTTGCCATAATTTGCCTCCCTGGAGTCATTGCCTCCCCCTCATTCCCTTGCTGGCCTTGACTTGGGCCTCTTTGTGGAGTGTAAATGGATTTTGACGAGCTCCCTCATCATCATCTTCAATTAAGCAGAGACCAAGTTCAAACAAGCTTTTGAAATCACCATGAGTTTGAAGTCCAGTCGTGTCTCTCCTCTGTATATTGGATCTTTCCCTACATTCGGAATAATTGTGAAGCGACAGATGTAATGCTGTTTTTCGCAAAAGTTTAAGACATGAAACTAATCAGCCATCAAATTGCACACACATTCCATTATTAAGTATCAGTAAGCCTTGCCAGTGTTCATCATCAATTTAACTTTTTTTCTTTTTTGTCTTTTTTTTTTTTACAGCAAGTGCCTTTTTTCATACTTGTGTGTGTGTTTGCGAATTCTTATTTTTGCAGAACTAGTTACATCATAAACATCTTCTACTGGATGATCTTTCCGTGAAATTGAGTCCTTATCTTTCACTGAATCACATGCATAACATGCAGACATATGCTGCTCATGCTGCTCCTTAAATGTGTCACTCAAAAAATGAGATGTTTCTGAAGTCATTAAAAACTACTCAAGTTATAATCTGTGGCTAGCACATTTCATGACATTACTTTAAAAAAAAAAGAGAGGAAATTATCACCCAATTTTTAAATCAGAAATGAAAGTGATTTTGTGTCATCTTTAAGACCCAATGGCAGATTAGCTTGCCTTCTACATGGGCACGCAACTGGTCAATTCACAGACCAATGATTGGAAGTATGCATGGAATATATATTGAGCTTTGCTGACGTAGGATGGCTCTCTCCACGAGAGACTGGTAAGTCTCTTTCTGGAAATCCAATCATTGAGCTCCCCCTATTTTTTAATGGGTCATCAAAAGTCAAAAAGGAGTCTGCTTTATTGCATTATCAAGCAATGATTGTGGCTAAATAATGTCTGCATGGTCTGGATAGTAGGTTGTTTCATCATCATCCTGATGTTTTACAGATAAATTTTGACTCGAACTGCTTTGAAAACAAAATATTTATGCATTCATTTTTTTTGTGTGTACCTTTTTTTTTCTAGGTTTAAAAAATTATGTGAAACAGCCATTGGTCAACTGTGTATATTGCCATTTTCTCAGGATGTTGGCTATGCATTGCCATCAATTTTCATGCCTTTATCAGCATTTTCCTGTAGTACAGACACACTGAAGTACTGGAGTTGCCTATGAGATAGATTATTGCTGATTTTATCAACAATGGTGGCATATGTACTGACTTTTTTTCACTTCGACACATTCTTCGTCATATGTTAGCATATGCAAGAAAAAAAAATGTTTGTCTTCCTACTCTCATTTCAGACTGTTGAACCACTAGTAGTAGTCAATGAAGTTTCATTTTCACTTTATAGGCCAAAAAGTGTAATCTATCCAATAGAATATGGGTCTTAATTTGAGTGTGAGGAGGATGAACTCTGAGAAATTGTTACAGAGTGAATTAATGTTAAGGAATGCACTCATTGTTATTGGTTAATTGCTGAATTGCTTGAAGTTTAGTCCAGGGATGAAATTTTACAGAAATTGAAAAGGCTTTCAATGTGATATGTACAAGGTATATAGTCTTTAAACTTCAAGGAAAGAGTTTCTTTTGAAAGATCATCCACTACCACGGGCAGATTATTTACATAAACTACAGTTTGAATTGCTCATAGCATTATGTCATGATTTCTATATCAAAATATTCAAAAGCACAAAAATCCAGCCATAATATCTTTTTCATCCACTACTCTATAGGATACTTTACACAAAATGGAGAGTGATCATCAGAACCTGAAGCTCATAGGTTCAAACCTCCAATCACAACTTGATGGTGTATATCGAATGGTGAGTTTACCCACACATTTCAAATAACAAAGTCAAGGTAGTATGCTTCAAGGATTAATTGTGAGCCTTTCAAGGACAAACACATACTTCATTCTTGCCACACCAAACATGTACAGTAATGGAATTCAGGTGCACTTTTGTAATAGCTATTGAAGTAACCCAAGTCTGGACAGGAGACAGACTTTCCCTTTAGTATTGTATATTTTTCTTTTCCAAACGTCTTAACTAGACATGTCATACCAATACATTAAATTTAATTAAGTAGTACAATTTAACATTGTTCATAGATGACTGTCTCATAGTTCTACTTCAGTGATTTCTTCTTTGCTAAAGAGACATCCATGTGCCATTTAATGCATAAATAAATAGATAAATCTCTTTTGTGCACAATTTCTGGTGATTATGTCACAGTTATAAAGTAATTAATTTAGTAGGGATTATTGAAAGGTCAAGTGTGGTAATGTTCTGACTGTTGCATTAAGAGTGAGGCACATATTAAAATGTGATTATCATTGTTCTTATTATAAAGTGTGATACCTTCCTTTATAATCAAGTGGAAACCAGATTCAGTTCACAGAGAATAAAAGTATTTTGCTTTCTATCCATCAATTTAGGCTTAACTTTCGTAAAGTATTATTCAAGGAAAAAATTGAAGTCTTTCTGTGAGGTATGCTCTTCCTTGAAACCCTATTCATTTTCACTTAAAAAGATACAGCAGAAGAAATCCCTGGAGGAATAAGTCGTTTTGAATGTGAATGTGAAACTAACCCTAAAGTGTGTACATGTATAGTGTGTATAATGAGTGTTAAGACCTTCCTTCCTCTGTTACTTAAAAACTGTAATTTCCAGTGTTGTTATTCCATTATTGTCAATCTATAATCATCTTAAATGCAAAGGTGTTAGATTCCCCATGGATGTTTTGTGGAAATTAGGCATTGCTGTAACAGTTTTCATTGCCATTACCAATGTCAGTATCAGATTAAAACACCATGCTGTCTTTAATATCTTCCTGCAAATCACTATTGGAAGTATCATCTGATGTTGCAGAAGATGATCATTCCTTACAATGAATAAATATTGCATACTGTTGTTTATATGACAAATAGTAGTTGCAGTAGCAATCATATCGATTGCAATACCAGTAGAAGTTTCAATAATTCTACAATACAATTCCACACAATGCATGCTGTAACAGTCACAGAAAGAGTAGTGGAGGTTTAGTACAATGATAATGGAATGGAAATAGCAGTGAAGATTGTGAAAGGCATTGGGATATCAGTATCTACTGAAAAATTTAGTTCTAGATATTTCGGCCATTGCATGTCAGTTTCAGCACCAGGAACCAGCACTCCTAACGTTTCTGATTTTTGTTGCCTTTCAATATATCTTCTGCTTTTTATGCAGATACTCTTCCTGACGTAGCATCAAACTGAGAAAAGCCGTAGTGGAGATGATTCTGCCATGCTACACCAGCAGTGTTAGCCTGGAATATTTTTGGATATGGACTGCTTCATCACACTGTCAACTCTATGGAAGAGTGTGTCAATATGGAACTGAATGTGTTTTGAACACTTGCCAGTAACAGCAAATGGGACTTACTACCACACACTATCTCATGCAATGAGAATGCATGAGCAGTGGGGACTTGTTCACACAGCCATATGCGTGAAGGTCCATTTTGCTGGTAGAGACTTCCTGTAAGGGAGAGATTTCCTGGGAGGCATTTCATGGAGCGTTTTGTCCGACAAATTTGCTCCCAGCCAGTCAGATGCAAGGATTTCAGCAGCTTACAACAGTTTGTCAGAAAAACAAAATATCTGACAAAATGCATCATACAATGCCCCCTGTAATGCACATAAGTCTTGCCTAGAATAATTTCTTTTTTTTTCTCTCTTTTCCTCAGCATAGTCAGAGAGATCAGTGAAATGGTGCTATCTACTGCTTTACAGAGTTGAGCATGGCTATGCCCAGTGACCCTAATGCAAGTGATGCATTTTATTTATATTTACCCTAGTACAGAATTACACACCAACCATACTTTTTAAAGAGCTGGATATTTTTTATTTTGTTATTATTATTATTTTTTAAACAAATATTTTTCTTGTTTTTCAAGCACTTTGCCTATACATGATTTCCTCTTATAGGAGAAGATAGGGAGGAGGTTATGTTTTCATGACCATTGGTTTGTTTGTTTGTTTGTTTGTCTGTGTACAAAATACTTCAAAAAGATGATTTAGATGAAACTTACAGGAAAGTTTGAGAATGACACAAGTAACAAATGATTAAATTTTGGTAGTGATCCAAGAATTTTGGGGGAATTTATGAAGGATTTTTGATATTTTGACAGGTAGGGTCAATGAACTTGGGAGTTCAAGCTGCGCATTTTTGAGGTTTTCAAACGTGCACTAAAGTGCGTGCTCTAGTTTCTGCTAGGGCAAGGCGGGCCGTGCAGCTGAGGGTTTATGATGTAACAAAGGCTTCTATATTGGGAAATCAGGCGATATTTCAGCATGTATACCCATGGGTGGAAATCACTGATCTCTATTGAACAACCCAAAGAGCTTTTCCCCAGTGATGGAGAAGAGAAAAATCTCTTTGGGAAAAGCAAGATCATCGGTGGAAAGTAGCTGCTTGGTGGAGGTGTGCGCTCTCAGAGTGCTTTTCTAGTTTCATATGTGCTGCTTTGTATCAAAGCTTCTGTATGGAAATCAGCATAGATTGTCAAGGAGGATATGAGTGTATTTTACTGAGTTTATGTTCAAGTAGATGAAATTCCACTACTTGATTGATAAAGAAACCAGGAAAATGCCCTTTTACTGTGTTCTATGAATTGTGGAATCAATGAGTTTCATGAAGTGTTCAGTTTTAGCCAAATTCATATACATTTTAACAATTTTGAATGAAAATGACTCATTCAAATTCTTTATCCTTAGATTTTCAAGAAATAAAATGGTGTTGCATGACTCGCTATCTTGATCTACAATATGGAAAAAAAAAACCCACAAAAGATAGAAACAGTTAATACATCAAATTTTCAACTCTCAGGTAAGAGATGGTGGCTTGAGAAATTCTAGTTCTCTATGGAAAAATAGCTCACAAAAAAAAAATGCATAATTTCTGAAAGATATTGACAGGCATAATTGTTTATGTGTATGTAGTGGTGATGGTAGTTGTTGTACATGCAAAACTTTAAAACCAAACCACTCGTGCTTTTTATGCCTCCGCCACAAAGTGTCACTGGAGGCATTATGTTTTCGGGTGTCCATCTGTCTGTCCATCCATCCTTCTGTTCGTAATCAATTTTGTGGACAGCGTAACTAAAAAAACGTTTGAGGTATCCTAATGAAACTTGGCATATATATGTATGAGTGAGTGAAGTTGTGCCTGTCAATTTTTGGGTGAACATGTTTGAGGTCAAAGGTCAAAAGGTGAAAGTCAAATACTCAAAATCTATGCAATGTCTGAAGATATTTTCTCGAAACTTAGTGTATACATGTACCATCACATCCAATTTTCCAGAGAGAGTTTCGGGTTATGAGGTTAAAGGTCAAAGGTCAAGTGAAAATGTTAAAATATCACTTTTTTCTCCCTATCTTGAAAATGGTTTGAGGTATCTTCATGGAACTTCGTATATGATGTACTGACTGGCAGTGATTATCTAGGGAATTTTGGGGTCATGGGTCAAAGGTCAGAGGTCAAGGTCGACTCATCAAAATTTCACTATTTCCCCTCATATTAATGCAATGTCTGCAGCATTTTTGGTGAAACATAATACATGTATTACCCAACAGAGATTGTCTGGGAAGTTTCTTGCCAAAAGGTCAAAGGTCGAGCAAAAGTACTAGATATTACTTCTTCCTCCATATCTAGAAAGTAACTCAAGGTATCATCATGAAACTAAGTACATATCTATGCATGTTCTACCTGACAGTGATTCTCCTGGGAATTCTAGGTCTATAGGGTCAAAGGTCAAGGGTCAAAGGCCAGGTTAAAATGCTATTATTTCAATGTTTCATTCTGAAATTACACTTTTTCTCCATACCTGAGAAAGTACTCAGTGCATTAACGTATAAGGGTCAAAAGTCACATAAAAATCCCCAATTACCCAAATACCTGCACTCGTAGACAATATAGCCATTCATCCGATTAAATCTAGTTCAAGGAAAGTGAACGTTCAAGACATTTCTGACAAACCTGTCATTTTTATATTTTACTGATTATGATAAACTGTCACCACACATTGTCAAGACGTACTATAGACCTATTAAGAGAACCATGCATTGTGGCAGAGGCATCCTGCTTTGGAACCAACACACAGGGAAAACTCCATCCACTTGTACTAGGCTCAATAGGGTCATGTTCAAGCATATATTGAACTTCCTTCCTCAGAACATCCATTTTCAATGAATTTACACGATATGGGTGTTGCTTGACTGTGGAGGAATCCCCCACATCAATATCATGCACCACCACACTGGTACGCCCTGGTATGGCACTGAAGTGGTGTTCATATTCATGGACTAAATCCATCACCTGAGCTCTCTCTGCTCCTAGAAGATGAGATAATGTTTCAGATAGATTTGCTAAGACCTCCGAGTTCTTCAACATCAACTGTGGAATTTCCACATTGTCACTCTCACTGTCTTCATCATCCACCTCGCAACCAACTCCACCTGTGGCAACAGGCTTGTCTTTAGCCTCTTCTGCCTTTTCAACATACTCCTTTAGCATGTTGACATGACACAGTCTTCTCCTTTTCCTCCTATCAGGTGTCAAGATGAAGTAGTTGACATCACTCACCCTTTTCTAGACCACATATGGCCTTGGATACCTAACCTTCAAGGCATCTCCTTGAAGTGGAAGCAACACCAGAACTTTTGAACCAGGTTCGAAATACCTTTCTTTGACCTTACGATCAAAGAGTCTCTCAATGTTAGACCGAGCTTATTTTTCAGATGACATGCAGATAGTTCACAAGTACAAGAAAGTCTATCCTTGAACTTACACGCATAATCCAAATACGTAGGTTGGACTCCGGCACAGCCAAGAGCTTTTCTTGCATGATCTTCACGGGACCATGAACTGAATGGCCAAAGACCAGCTCGAAAGGACTGAATCAAAGAGATTCCTTGGCTGATTCTCAAACTGCAAACAAGAGTAGAGGAATACAGTGCACTCCCGTTACAACGAACACGGTTATAACGAAATTTCGTTATAACGAAGTAAAACTTCTGGTCCCAAAATTAACACCATTAAAGCCTATGGTACAAAATTCGCTTATAACGAACACGGTTATAACGAAATTTTCGATATAACGAAGTGTTTTCCGAGTGCCACTGACAAAGAAAAACAAAAGAAATTTGCTCCGTTATAACGAAATGCGAATTGCTTTCGAAAATACCTAGCGGAAAAAGCATTTGTAGTGTCTCTGCACGGGCGAATGCTTCACATCACTGTGTGTTCGCTCCTTGTGTCATGCACAGTTTCTGAGGGGAACTTGCGTTTAATATTGTAATAAAATAATCCCTTCCCATTTCACATAGCTTTCCAGTGAATGACGAGTATTCAGCAAACAGAATATGATATATATGCGTGGTTTCCTTGTTTTCGTTATATATTGTATTTGTTCGGTTATAACGAAATTTCGTTATAACGAAAGAAAACTGCCGGTCCCGAGCATTTCGTTATAACGGGAGTGCACTGTACCCTCATCCCACTCTTTCTCTTACTCACTGCAATACACACACATCATGTATTCTTCTAGGTTTGATGAAAGCGTTCAAGAGCTCCCTGGCTCTGTGGATGGTAAGCACTTGTGTTCCTATACCATTCTACATGTAACTCACTCATCACCTGTCGGAAGATTTTCGAGGTGAAATGAGACCCTCGGTCTGACTGCACACACTTGTGAAGTCCTACCATTGTAAAGAACTTCACAAGAACTTTACTGACATTCTTGGCAGTAATTGTCCGTAATGGAATTGCCTCGGGGAGGCAGGTAGATGCACACATCATTGTCAGCAAATACTGATTGTCCTACTTTGTCCTTGGAACAGGACCGAATAAATCCACAATGACCCAACTAGATGGTTCATCCAAGGCTGGAATAGGCCTCAAAGGGACAGGGGAATCTTCTGGTTTGGCTTGCCAACTACCTGGCACACATGGCAAGACTGACAAAACTCTGCGACATCATGTCGCCAACCTGGCCAGAAGAAATATCGAAGCACCTTCTCTTGGGTTTTGTTGATACCCAAATGACCTGCTAATGGTTCTTCATGGTGAAGAGATATCTCCTTTTGGTACAGCTTTGGTACCACTATGTGATGAACATCTCAAAAATCCTCATCGCTTGTAGCATCAGGAGGGCGCCACCTCCTCATCAAGATACCATCCCTCTTGTAAAACTTCACAGTTTCACTCAGTTCCTTTCCCTCAAGTACAAGTGGCTCTGCAAGACGCACAATTTCAGGGTCTTTGCCCTGCAATTCAACCAAACTCTGATGAGAAATCTCTGGCATTTGACCATGGTCAATATATGTATCATCATTGCTGCTAGACTCTTCAAGTCTGGAGAGGAAAGTGAGGCAAAACCTCTCCAGCGATGTCATTGCCGAGCAATAAGGTGACACCTTCGACTGATAATGTAGGCAAGACACCTGTGACTGAGCTGCAGACAAGATCACTCGTCAATTCTATATTGTGAAGAGGTACTCGGACACTCCCACCTTCACCCTCTCACAAACACTTCTGAATTCACAGAAGGTTCCACTGAAAATAGCAATGTATTTGCACATAGGAGACTCTGTGATGTTCCTGTATCTCTCAAGATATGAACCTCAACCTGCTCACTATCAGACGTCAAACTAACATACTTTGAAGCTATGAAAGGTCTGTAATTCTTTCTTTTTTTGTTCAGAAGAAGGCAGATGCTCTTTACGAGTGGTAGCTAAAGCATCTAGCAATGCTTTGGGACTGCTGATCCCCTCTTTTCATCTCTTTTTCTTCAACTTTAAGCAAGATGACATTCTTGCAATAGAAGCAAGCCTTGTTCGGCTCTTTCTCAAGATCAGGCTTGGGAGTGCTCGGGGCAGCAGCTCCTCTTCTTGGCCTCCTTTCTTGCTCTGAGCAAATTTGAATATACCCTTGTGGGTAAGTACATACTCGTAATTGAGGACAGCAGCTCTCCTGGCACCATTCACTTCTCTTTCCTCCAGGTACTGCCGCTGATGTAGTTGGACGCACCTCTTCACCTTCGATTTTGCATTGATTAACTTTATTTTGAGCTCTATCTTCTTTGTCTCGAATTCCAGGTGCTTCATCCGAAGCTGGACTTCGAGTTTCTTCAGTTCACTTCTCTGAAGAGGTTACCAAAGGTGCGGTTATTTTATCATTATCTGTCCCTGCTTCATCCTCTGACGCAGAGGCAGGCCAAATACCAGTATTAGTGGAAAGCTCTGAAATTGTACCCTTGATATCTGCTTTTCGATCCGATGTTTTGATCGGGATTTCTAAAAGTCGAGCGATTATCACTATAGTTCTGCCTTCTTTAGGTTGTTGAAACCTTCCAGAGTGGGTTCATCAACAAAGCCCTGTACCACATCAGCCATTGTGGGAATATCAAAATCAAAACTTGCAAGAAGTCACCATTCCTCACAAAAACACAAAGCCTGCCAAAAAAAGAATGCACCATGTATGAGTATACATGTGCACATGAACCCGGTCACACACGCAGAATAGGTAAAATTTTCCTGCCAAAAGCAGAAAACAACATCCCTAAGCCTTGAAATCAGGCCTATAATCAAAACGCCACTGCATTAAATTGGCATGTGATCTAGAAATATCAAATGAATGTATACACACTCCATACAAACGACCAACTAGCAGGACTGGGCAAAAGCTTAGCCTTACCAATGGTTGAATACCAACGCCTTTAACTGAGGCTAACCTTCCAGGAAATTCGAGCGTGACCCGTAGCCAAAGTGTACGCAAGCCCCCATACCTAACATACACCACCTACACATCCAGCACACGCACACTCACAAACTGCACTAGCCCTACACACTACTCGCTCGACTGTCCGTCTGCGACTGCAAGACACGTGCGAGCCTACATGCAATCTATGCGTATCCGGGCAATTACCCCCAGAGGGCAATTACCTTCCCCCCCCCCCCCCCAGCTATATACTGGTTAGTGGTAAGGTTACAGTAAAGATTAGGGTTAGGTTTAGGGTTAGGAGTTTGGGTTAGGGTTAGGATAATGTTCAGGATTAGGATTAGGGCTAGGGAAGGATCCGGGGTAATTGCCTAGGGGGTAATTGCCGTAGACCCAATCCACGCTATGCACTACTATACGCACACAACTGAACGTGAGAATCCTCACCCAAATCTTCACGAGACCTTCATGCAAAAACCATCAACGTTCCAGAACGTGAGAGTCATCACCCAAATCTGCACTAGGCCTTCATGCAAAACGTAGATCTAATCTGTATGACTACAGACACAGTGAATGCTCAAGCCTTTGCAACATAAACCCTGTGCACAACCAAACGTGAGAATCCTCACCAAACCGCAGGAGGCCAATCAGAACCTACATGCAAACAGTCATGTAGGCCCGATGCGACTACAGTCTGCAATAACTTTACATGAGCCTATACATCATCGACGTTATACACTACGTACTTACAGCACACGTGTACAACCAAACGTGAGAGTCCTCACCACAATCCGGAACATCTGGAACATGCAAAAAAAGAAGAAAAAAAAAAACCAAGAAAAAAAAACCACACACACACAAAAAAAAAACAAACAAAAACGGCTTGCCTGTTCATTTTCCCGGACAAGCCCCCAATTTGTCACGACTCGACCCAATCACAACATGGCTTGCAAAATGTTCCGCTCCATTCCAAGCAGATCGCACCCAAACCATCACAATATTGCAAAACACCTAGATTGGGAAGCCAGATCTTGGTCCGAGAGCAATAATTTGCTGCGGACCTCTTTATTGGCATTAGCCTTGTTCAAGGCGCATCACAATAGCTGCTACTTATCAGTAAAATTCAGTAATTATGGATAATTTCAGCATGTGGTTTACTGTTTGCTAATTATTGATTTAAAAAAATGCACTGTGTGCTTCTATGCAGAACAATGCAGTATTTTCAAAAGAATTATTACTAAATTGTACACAGACATGCTGCCAGCTTTTCAAATACAGGTATATCTCTGGTGTTCAGAGCTCAGATACCTAAAAGACAGACTAACCTTGACTTGTGTTGAAAACCCAACCACGACAGTGACTGTACGCGCCCCTGTGAATGGTACAGAAGGAGCGTGTGTAAATGGCAGTGGAACGTTTTGTGTGTACCCTTGAGAACTTCAGCCCCTTCAAATTCCTCACTGAGCTGTGATAATGTGTGAACAAAGGACGGGCTACCATCAATGAAGATGCGATTATCACCCGGCGTTATTGGGTTAACATTTCCTTTATCGCCATCAATTTAGTCTGCAAGCCATACCAATTACCAGTTACCTTGAGAGCTCCTTCATGTATACAATAGGGGGTCCCTGGAGACCAACTTGTACGAGCCCTGATCAATTAGTTTATATCAAGTTGGTGATACGAACTGGATTTTTTGTCGTACATATACATTTCATTTTCTCTTCATGCTTTCGTTGAATGTGTAAAATGAGACATGAGTCCATTGAAACAATCAACCTCTTTAGTCACCATGGAACATACACATCCATATTTTGGATAATCATTCCTGTTATGTTATGGACAAGTAAATTAGTAGCAAGGATACGAAGAAACATGTATTTCACAATTCGTGAAAACACAAGGAATATTATGATCAGCTATGTTTTTAAACGCTGATGTGTATTTTGAAGCACAAGAAGTGAGTGTACTTACGCATTCCTGCACATCTCCAATATTGCATGCACATACCCCAGTAATGTGCAATGATTATGCTCTTTTCAAATTAGTAATTGTCGCCTTCCTTTCTAGTAAGCAGTATTTTTCAGTTAAATCCATGTTTAAGTCCCCTATATGTGTGGTAGACAATTATCCTGATCTCAAACAAGCTCTCCTTTCCAATGGACAGAATTCCTCATTGAAACCCACGTTGTGAATTGCAGTCCTCTTCAATGGATGTTGTCCTTATGAGATCACACAGGTGTTTCAAGACCTTTTTTGGTCAATGTGTGTAAATTTTTTTTTTTCTAATTTTAGGTCAGGTGTACAGAAAGGAATACAAAACACTGTGAAAACTATGGTTTATGAAACCCTATATTTGATACTGAAAAAAAAACAAACAAAAACAAAACAGACCCCCTCCCACAAAACCAATGCTTGCAACAGGATTCAGTGTATGTCCACAGTCTGACTGGCATTGTCAGTGCCACACTCTCGGACAATCTGAGCTAGTTTACTCAGCCGGCTTAGGTCTAGGGAGAATAAAATGCTTCAGTATGATACATGTATTTTAGTTTGGGTGATCTGTAAAGTACGGAGGGAGATTACTTGAGTGACGTGTTTAGTCGGGGGAAGGGGGAGGGGAGGGGCTTGTACAATGAATGTATTTTCATGAAACTTAATGTGTACATGTATTATCAGGTAAAAATTCTCTAGGATAAATTTTGGGCCATGGGTTTTAAGTTCAAAGGTGAAGTGCAAATGCTAATATTTCCTGTTTTTCTGCATATCTCAGAAATGGCTCATGTAACCTTTGTGAAACTTAGTACATTTACATTGTTTATTATGCATGTACCCCCTGACAATGATGCTCTTGAAAATTCTGTGGTCATGGGGTCAAAGGTCAAGGGTCAAAGGGCAGTAGAAATTCCAAACATCTCCTGGTTAATGCTGCATTTACACCATTTTCTCCATTTCTTGAAAATTACTCAGTGCATACACTTGATTAAACTAGGTTTATATCCTTGTATTTCTGAAAATGATTATGTATAGTGAAAGATATGGGCCATGGGGTCAAAAGTTAAATAAATCATTATGTCAAGGTGTCACTATTTTTCCCATATTTTGAAAATATCTCAAAGTATTGTCTTGAGAATTTGATATTACCAGCTAGCAATTACTTAAAGAAAGATGTGGGCCATGGGATCGCCATTGCGACGCTATGAGTATGGTTTAGAGACGTCAATGATTTCATTTACAAAGCAGACTAATGAAAAGGTTGTAAACCGATCTGTACCGCATTGAAGTGTTATATTTGAAACTGATTCCAGCATACCTTAAACAAGTTTTGTATGACCAAGTTTTGAACAAATAAAGACATCGTGCAATTTCAACAGCCGCTGACAGTTTGTGTGTCGTAATTGATATGTGAGCAATGTTGACGTGTAATCAAGTGAAATTTTTAGATATCAGGTGAGTTGTTTGATGATTTCTGATTGGAAGCTAGTGGCACTGTTTGAACTGCAAAGTATCCTTTCAGAATTTCCCTATCCACGGGATTATCTGGCGTGTCTGGTCCGCCCCCAAAACAGTCATACAGTATTATTTCCCGACCCCGTTTTCGACTCTCCCCGACAATTTTGTCTTCAACCGTTCACGATGATAATGTATTTGATATTTAACACTACAACAATAATTGCCTGTCCTATTTATCTACCACCCTTTAAGACGCTTTTCACCTGTATATAGCGCATATTAACCTAGCAGACTTTCTGTGTGTATTACGAAACTTCTTAAACATCAGGAAAAAAAAAGAAGAAGAAGATAAGTTTTCAAGTATTTTGCAAAGTGCTTTAGTAGCGTTTGTCTCAGCCCTATGCTTATCTGGCAACTTGTACCACAAAATCCGTGCTGAAATGTAATGCGGTAACTCGCCATACCATATCGAGTTCGGATGTAATGAATTGGCCATGATTCCCTCCTTCTATTGCGTTTTGTTTCAGTGGAAAAAAAAATCACATTCCAGGAAAAGCATTGAATTTTGATGGTGATATGCTGAGCACATTAAACTGTGTCGTCAGAGGAGAAAAATTCCAGAGGGAAAAGAATGAAGCGCTGATTAAAATTCAGATTTGATTCTGACTCTAAAGTATACGTCTCTTTATAGGGCGTCGCTTCTAATATTGCACTTTCAGTACGTATGCCAGCACCACCCACACTTCGCAGTTCATTTTTCCTTGAAGGTGTTAAATGACAGGGAAGGAGACGTTTTTAATGAGACTTCCATGTAGTAATGAGAAGACGGAAGACAAAAATGTGATGGTTTTAAGTGTTTGTAGTAGAGCCGTTCACAGTCTTTAATTAAGTTGATAAGAGCCAACTTCCGAATATTCTGGTTGAAAATTCTAGTGAGAAAAAAAAAAGAGAAACGGAAAAAGTATGGAAGGAAAAAAATTACTGTGTAGTCATATATAGTATTTGCTGCATAAAAAAAAAAAATAAAAATGAGAGAAACATTATTGACAAGAAGATTATGTTGTCTGACAACCTAGAGGAGTGATATAAGGAGATACATGTAGAGGAAATCTACTTCAGGAATGAAGGGACATGATCCGCCAATTAGAATAAGATAAATTTACCATGCATGAAAGAAGTACATACGGAAATTCTTTGCAACAGAATGGAGAGTCACGGTTTCTTCTGGTCGTCTGACCCGACCTGATTTTTTTTTTTCTTAAGACTTTGACGGGGAAGAGATGCCTGTAGGGAAGTCTTTTCATTTTCTTCACACTGGAGTTCTGTAGTGATAACCCAGAAATACTATGCTCTATCTTGTTTTCACAGCCAACACCCAGGACAATTTACTCGACATATCTCTGATTGAAAACAAATCGGTTAATTTGTCAGACACACGTTCCACGAGTGAATTCAAGCACTGTTCATATATGAAAGAGCAGAGCACGGGTACGACTCGTAGTCCAGGCTCGTAGTGGATTCGTGTTTGCCGTCTCCATCTTACATGTCGTTTCTACTAAACTCCTCAATGTTTCATGCGATCACGTGGTCAGCCGCTGTCTCATTCTTGATCTTGCCGCTTAATGTTTTAGCTTTTTATACATTGCAGGTGTATAGTAACGGCATCCACTGCCGAAGAATTAACGAAAACGTGAAAACACAAGCGAGCTAAGCGAGTGGACTCGGAGCATTCTAGGCTATTTTGTGGCATGAAAACCGTATAAGCGATTATTTAAGGCTTACTCTGTGGGGTTTTGGGCAAAATAATGGCGGATGTCATGAAATAGCATGCAGGTGTAATTCCCTGGAAGCAAGGAGGGGTAAGATTTCACTCCATGAGTCTTACCCTCCCGTCTCCCATTTAATCAGTGAAATCATTACAGTCTCTTTTTCCTTTGTTAGTAAACATGTGATAATGTTGCATAATGACAATGTGCAAGAACCAGTGTGATGGACTATAGAACAATCTCAAATGGTCGGTAGCTGATCGTTTATTTATGCTAATGAGGTCACTCCGAAATGCGTGTGACAAAATGTGTGTTTAAAAAAACAAAACGCGTCCGAGCTTGACGTTTTAATGAATTCAGCGTTTTGCACAGAACGACGTCCCGATTATCACCATCACTATCAATACATGTATTATTACCACAATTTCTTCTCCAATCATGTCTTTCTATTATGTTAGCATTTCCTTTGGGTGTTTCTGCTATGCATGCCTGCCGCCCCTGCCGCCCCCTCCCCCCCCCCCCCCCAAAAAAAAGTACAAAACAAGACACACGCACGCCTGACACCTGCAAGAACCCCCAAAAAGATATAATGTATATATATATATATATATATATATATATATATATACAGGGCTCCACACTAACTTTTTTTTTTTTTTTTTTTGGTGGCCCGATGGGGCCACCAAAATCATCAATTTCAAATTTTTGGTGGCCCGGAAAAAAAAAGACACACTGTAAAAAGTAAAAAACATTAAAAGTCCTTTTATTTAATGAGTCAAATATTTAAGTTTTATCATAGTAAGAATTGGAAGCTGGACATATCTGCTCATAAATGAACCTCAACATTTCCGGTGCAAAAAGTTACGAACTTATTGACATACTTTTCAAAAAATTTTGGTGGCCCGAGGCGGGCCACCAAATTTGCCCTTTTTTTAGATTTGGTGGCCCGACTTTCATTTTTGGTGGCCCCGGGCCACCGGGCCACCGTTAGTGTCGAGCCTTGATATATATATATATAGTATCTCATATCTTCTATCTCATATATATATATATATATACATGTGTATGTTTATGTCTATCTCTCTCTTATATCTCTATCTCATATACATCTCAATATATATATATATATATATATATATATATATATATATATATATGATATATATTACATCTTCGCACCTAACTGACGATATTCCGAATGTGTATAGATATCGGCATGAAAGCCGCATTAAAGGGATATTATTAAGCCTACATTGGGGGTTCTTATAAGTTCATTAGCGAAATAATTTGACGTCCCTAGAGTAACCATGGTAAATCCAGGGACACGGAGTCTTGGAGTAGGAGCGTCACGTTGAACTTGAGTTGAACTAATCTGGGAATTTGCCGGCGGTGGACTGTTTTTTGTCAGGGTCTGACAAATTCCTGGGATTTTAGGCGGTCTAATTGTATCCCCGCAATCCGTAATTGCAACCGAATATATTTTGCACACTAGTATGGAGTTACGCCTGTATTTGTCCTCGAACTGCGTTGGAAAAAGTCGTGAACTGGCCAACATTGTAAGTCTTTGTCCATTTCCTTACTTTTCCCCCTCTCTGTTTACGTTTCTATATGGTCTAATGTTGGGTACCCCCGCCATGACATGAAGAAGTACCTTGCTTAATGCACCAAACATCTCGCTTCCTATACAAACACACACAACAATCAAAATAATGTTACAAAGACTGACTAGGTATGCCCTTGAGAAAGTGTTTGAACAATTTACCCGTAACAGTGATGATATCAAGTCCCTTTCAGGGGTAAATCTGCAATTTTCCCCGGATATTAGTTCTTTGACACGATGTATTCCTGCATGTCTGGCCTGTTTTTCGATGTGTATTGGGTTTATTTTTATATGCAAGTATCATTAGTCCGATTACTCGCTATTCAATTCGCTTGTCTCAACTCTCTTGCTAAATCCTGGTCCCGCTGTATTCATTTTAATCCCCACGCCCGTCTTTTCCAATCGTATATTTTGTTTTTCGACCTGCCTAGACGACATTTATGAGTGAAAACTAATTGAAACAATCTTGACACATGCAAAAAATGTATCACCTTTTCCCTCCGTTGAACATGCCAGGGACACACACACACACACACACACACACACACACTCACACACACACACACACACACACACACACACGCACACACACACACACACACACACACACACACACACACACACACACACACACACACACATCACACTGCAGTGCGTAAAAATGACAAATTCTTCCCAAGGCGAGAGTGCAAACCAATTTGATCCGTTTTGTTTGCAGATTTTTTTCTTCCCCCCGCTACTAACATCTCCTTCCTGTGTTAATGCTCCGTTGCGATGATCTGAAGGGATGTTGAGTGTCACTTCAGGATCAAAATTTCTTTAATATCGAGAATGAGTAGTCAAGGTTATCGACAAAAGCCCCAACAGCTCCCCCCTCTGTGCCTAATTACACGCAATTGTTGCTCTGCCATGTAGAAAGTTTGACTTATACCTACTTCACGAAAGCCAGTTAATTTCAGTAAATTACCATGATGCGCGTGAACAGTCTGACGAATATGAGACAAATATGTATATTGAGATTTATCCTTGTATCTTTTTCCCGAGAGTTTGATTGGTAGTCTGGAAAGGTAAGACACATTTGGGGGTTTCTTATGGTATTGAATGAATATGATGAGGTAGAATCAAACCAAACGAACCAAACAAACCCGCCTTTTCAGCATCGAATGCCTCATAGGCTTACAAGACGATCTTGGATGTCTGTAGGCCACTTTATCATCGCTACAAAGAGTGGACCGCGAAGTGACTGTCATTCATTAAGTAATGATGCCTCTGACTGTATACACTCACATTCACATTCACCTTTTATATGATTAGGCACGTATGTAGTATTTTATTCTTCTATTTCAGGAATATGGCTCAGTGTTAACCAGTGCCTTCATGCAGGACATGTATGCCCTAAATGTGTGAGTTAAGTTAATGCGTCACAATACTTTGTTTTGTTTTCATTTGGTGCAATTTTGTTCCTTTTTCAGGTGGACGGGTCTTATTTCTATTACTTCGAGCATTCATGACTATCATTATGCATAATATGACTACATGTGTGTTGTCAGAGTCAATTGTCTAGCTCGTCGTTCTTAACTCGCTACAAAGGGATATTACCTGACGAATTAAAGAGGGCACTACGGAAATTCTAGCATGACCCTCACTGAGTCACCCAGCATATATCCACTCTTGTGTCAAGACAAAAATGAAAGTTTGCTTTAAGAATCCTGTCTGTAAAGTGAAACTTGATGCATGCAGACGGCTTCTTCAGACGGCGTTTCGAATGTAAATTCTCGCTTGACACAAGTGACCGCCAGCATGCATGCGTTTTGCCCGATACATTATCTGCGGTGGTAACATGGGCGGGGGTGTGTGTGGGGGGGGGGGGGGGTAGGGGTGGGGGAGGAGTCATATCAATGTGGATCTTCTAGGACCACACTCGCATCCAAGCAAGAATACATGGTATACCATGACTACCACCACCACCATAACCACTGAAGAAAGAGTTATTCTCTCACTTTTTATTCAATTATCATGAGTAGTGATATGTTCACGTTGATTAATAATGAATTATATTACGTTTACATAACGGATCATTGAGTCATCCATAAATTTTTGATAACCACCCTTGGGACCCTTGTGATGACAAGATTAGAAACATAACGTTAAAGAGTCGAAGAGTAGGTTTTGATACAGTAGATGCTGTCCTCACTTCCTTTTTGAAATCTGATTTTTTTTTCACTTAACAATGCTTAAAGTGTGAAGTTATATGACGAAGTATAATTCATCAGATTGATTACATGACGTCATCACTACGATAGACCTGAACCTGAGATCAAAAAGTCAAGACAAAAGTCATGGCTCTCGTGAATCGCTGAACGGTTTTATTATAACACAAGATATGGTCACCGAAATAATGACTCACTTTTCTTTGCGTGTGCGTGTGTGTGTGTGTGTGTGAAATCAAAGTTTTCCAGTATAGCAAAAACAATGGAGCTGTTGATATAACATAACACGTGTACGCCGATGATGATCGGATCTATCTTGAGTTTGACTCTGGTGATCCGTGAAGTGTCATTAGAGCGCTTTCCAGATGTGTGCTGCAGTGAGATAATACAGACGTGATGGATGACTGTGAATTGGCCAGAACTCAAGGCAGGAAAACAGAAGTTCTTTCTCTTATCTCACACGTCATCATTAACTACTCCCTATAACATCGAATTGGCCATCGGCGGCTTAATCATCTCGCCCACCGATCGTGTTCGTAACTTTGGAGAATAACCTTTTCTGTTGCTGGTAACTTGAGCTCTCATGCTTTGCAGGTGCATAGATCAGCCAACTACTACATTGGAAATCTCTGAGGGATTAGGAAGTTCATCGACACGCCTGCTTTGCCATGCTGGTGTGCGTTTTTTTTTTTTTTTTTTTTTTTTTTTTAATGCCTCCGCCACGAAGTGGTGCCGGAGGCATTATGTTTTGAGGTTGTCCGTCCGTCCGTACGTCCGTCCGTCCGCTTTCGTTTACGCGATAACTTGAGTAATATTCAATTTAATTTTACCAAATTTGGTCCAAGTATGAAGTATGATGGGGCAATTATTTGATTAGATTTTGGGTGAAATCGGCTAAAGGTCAAAGGTCAAGGTCAAATCATGAAATTGTATCCGTTTACGCGATTTCACCAAATTTCACCAAACTTTGTTGGAGGATGATGTATAATGGGACAATTACTTCATTAGTTTTTCAGTGAAATCGGACAGAGGTCAGAGGTCAAAGATCAAGGTCAAATCCTAAAATTTATCTGTTTACGTGATAACTCAAAACTGGATGAAGCAGCTTTCACCAAACTTGGTCCAAGGATGATGTATGATAGGACAATTAGTTGAGTAGATTTTAGTGACATTGGCAAGAGGTCAAAGATCAAACGGTCAAGGTCAAATGCTACAATTTCCCCCATATCTATGCAATGCCCAAAGGTATTTTCTTGAAACTTGGTGTGGACATGTACTACTGCGTAGAGATTCTCCAGAGAGAGTTTCATGTCATAAGGTCAAAGGTCAAAAGGTCAAAGGTTAGGTGAAAATGTTGCAATATCACTGTTGCAATACTTTACTTGGTCGATAATTGATAGCATCATTCAAGCCGATGTTTGTCGATTGCGGAGAGTACAAATTACTGCCTCTTGACTTGTGTTTTATGTTTGTTCACGTTCCCATTGCAGTCCACCTGATTCGTCTGATTCTCTGATTCGTCAATTCCACCGACTCCCTGTCATGTGCAGATTCTCATTGAAACTTTTCTTTTGATCTACAAAGTGGTCAACAAAAAGAAAACGGAGCTTTTATAGAAATGCATCGCAAAGTGTCTTGTGCGACGTTCCGAAACCAAAGTGCAGTCGTTTAGTGCTCCAAGTCCATGAAACGGGTTCTCAGGTTATTGCCTAGTAGTTTGTACATATTTTGACTCCAATGCTGAGTCAGGGATGATATCTACAGCGCTTTATATCCTGTGGAAAAAAATACAAGCGGTATCTCTCTCTCTCTCTCTCGAAATTATATACTATATATATAAGTAAACACTTTTTCAAGACTAGTTTTTACTTCGCGTAGAATATCTAGCTAAAATCTAATGTATTATATACCATATTTAATTGGCCATCAACCTGGTAGGTCAATAAAAAGGGAAACTTTGCGCAGGAGTAAGCACTTTTGTTTTTCTCTTCTAAGGCACAAAAGTAAAAATTGCGAAAATGAACAAGTTGTCATTCATGCGCAGTGCTCTTCCATATAGCAATAAGAACTAAAGACGAAATTCACACTATAAGAAACATGAATTAAGTTGCAAAAACGAACCTATGATCTCTATTTTATATCTTAAAAGCCAAAAAGATCAATAAATGTTAAAATAATGGAGGAATATGAAGAATCTTTTGTCAAATCCAAATTCAAATGAAATAAGAGAAGAACCAATATTAACAAAAATGGTAGAAATTTGAATTGTTTTTCACAAACTAGGAAAATTGCAAATAATATTTGGCTCTTAACATTGTCTAATGAATTGAATAGAAAGAATGAAGTAAGGGAATTATGTTTAATTGATAATCTTTGTGCCATTACACTGTTAACATGTCATTTTGAAGTTTCAGTTAACAGAAAATTCTTATTTTCCCTCTATAATTTCTCATTTTGTTATTGTTTGAGGTTATAGAGAGATAAAGAGGACAAAAACTTATTTTTGCTATATTTCATTCTTGTCTCTCATTGTGATAAACTGGTTTTATGTTGTCATTGTTATCTTGAAGGGCATTTGCAAATGAAAGACAGCATGTCTATTTTTGCAATTTTTACTTTAATGCCTTGGAGGGCAAAAACGAATGGATGTGTTTACCTTTGTATAAACCCGATAACTTGATAGGCAATTAAATTACCCGTAAAGGACAAGTCCACCGTCATATACATGTGGACTGAGTGAATGCAGCGATATTTGTAGAACACGTCAGTGAAAGTTTGGGGAAAATCGGACAATCCGTTTAAAAGTTTTGAATTTTTAAAGTATCTGCATAGTCACTGCTGGATGTGAAGACTACTAGAAGTGTATGATGTCACATGCGTACAACGATACAAGGAAAATAAAAAGAGGATTTCACAAAATTTTACTTTTTGAAAAAGGTGCACATTTCTCCGACATGTCGCTGACGTATGTTAAGGGTAATATTATTCCCCCCAGCCTTCTGAAAGAGGGAAGTCAAGTGTTCTTTTAGTATGCGAGAAAAGTGAAAATATCTTTAATTTTCCTTATACTTTCTTTATATCGTTGTACTCATGTGACATCACAAGCTGTAGTAGTCTTCGCATCCAGCAGTGACTAAGCAGAAACTTCAGAAATTCATGACTTTTAAACGGATTGTCCGATTTTCCTCAAACTCTCACTGATGTGTTCTATTAATATTGCTGCATTCACTCAATCCACATGTCTATGAAGGTGAATTTGTCCTTTAATAATACATTGATTTTCATGTAAAATCTTCTATGAAAAATATGAACTCAAAAAGTGATTATTTTCTTTTTTGCTGAGTATTATATATATATATATATATATATATATATATATATACACATATGTGTGTGTGTGTGTGTGTGTGTGTCTGCATATATGTACACTGTATATATGTATATCGACTAATTGTTATGAAAAAAAAAAATGATTGCGAGGTTACAATCTGTAAAAGGGCATCATTGAATATTTGTAAATGTATACATCTTGTAATGCATTTAGTCAAAATCTTTTCGGTGTCCATTTCCGCCAGGAAGTAAAAAAAAAAGAAAAAGAAAAAGAAAGAATGTATCATAGCGCCTTTTCAGAACAATCGTCCATTACTGAAGGTCGCAGAGAGGAAGGTCCCATGCCGTCTGAGCTTTTCTTCTGCAGATGAAGAAAACGCAACAACGAAAATATCCTTTGTGAGTTCCAACATTGATTTTGTAGTCTGACAACTGTCCCAATGTATATTGTGCACAAATTCCAAAGGGACATTACGCTACAGGTGACATTTAACCCAACGCCAAGCCACGGTATCATGTAGCACGAACTGGAAATTAATGTTATTGTTGGTTGCTTATGCGTGCGTGCGTGCGTGTGTGTGTGTGTGTGTAGTTTAAAGAATATGCATATTCCTCTGTAAGGTATTGAAGAAAACAAATTGTTTACGTCCTGGCCCCAAGACAGATGCCTGTCTCTTGTATTGGTATCAACATTTTACATATTCTCTTTGATCTGTCAAAATGAGATTATCAATGGTAGTATTTTGTGGTAAACTTTCTTTAGTTTAGAAATCCGTAACATGAGTTTTGCTTATGTTGATAATAACTCATTACATTTGAACCTTAGTGAAACATTCGTGAATCTTATATTCGTTATACTGATTAATTCTCCGCAGTTCTTGTTTGATAGCAAAATTTAGGTATTATAAACTGCAAAATAGAAGAAGGGTTAGTAATGATACTAAATATAATGTGTATCAAAAACAGAAATGGTCCCACAGCAGAACCCCGCGGGACCCCGCTATCAATAAAGGAAGTTGCAGATTTCACGTCATCAATAGAAACGCAATGTCGCTTATTGAAGAGGTTTTAATTCATAATCAAACTATGCCCCGCGTATACCGTAGCTATACAATTTCTAGAATAGATATGGTCGATGTTGTCGAAAGATTATTGCGAACTTCTTATACTTACTGAAATTTCCGTCAGAAATCTTATTTAAAAATAAAATTATGAAGTGTGTTGAGTTTTTACTGAACGTAGAATTCCTGGAGTGATCACTCGATTTTTAATTCCATTTTTATTCAGCTAAATTGTTTTGGACAAGTGTCAAATCTATGTGAAAATATTGGGTTAATCTGATGATTAAATATTCATAGGCTTCATTAACATCATTTCCAATATACCAATTAAATCTTCAATTAAGATCGAAACAGTACTCAAGTTTTCTCTGCTACATGTTTTCTTGTCGTTATTTTCCTTTGACATTTGTAGATTTTGCTAATGAACGAGTTGCCACAGGAATCGGCCATGTTAATGAGGATAAACGAAAGAGTGTCTCGCATAAGGGCTATAAGCGGACTCAAGCAAGAGACCAAGATACAAGGACTCCGCGGCAATTTTGTTGTAGTCATTCCACGAGACCGACACCCACGAGTCATACATGTCATACGGCCCACTGATGGGCCTTTATAGTATTTGCCGAGTGTCGAACTCACGGACTGTATGACTCATGGGTTGTATACTAAGTACATCGCGTTCTGTATGATTCGTGGGTGTCGAACTCGTGACTTGCGCCCATTTTGTTTCCTTTTTCGTGATGAACCCGGCTGCTAGCAAAGCCTAGAAACAAACTGACCCAAGACTATGATCCTGACAATCTAAACATGTTCGATTTCTTTGGAGACTTTTTCCAGTCTCTGCGAAGTTTCCGCGACGTCTCCGAGACCTCTCCATCAGTTGCGGAGACGTCGCGAAGACTAATTATATCCGCGACTGCTGAGACGTCTCCGCGATGTCTCAGAGACGTCTCAGAGACGTCGCCGAGACCTGCTGGAGACCAGAAAAACTGGTGAGAGGTCGCGGAGACGTCTCCGCGATCCGCGACTCTATTTCACCCTGTTTGCCCTGCTTTAGAAACTACGTGACCCATCTGCGCGCTGAAATCCTGCCTAGATCAAGTCAGGTGATCCTGCAATGGCTCAATATTTGAAATTTTTTGACACCGGCCATTACTTCTCCCAACATGCCACCCAAGGCCAGTAGGGGCCGCAAGAAGAAGGCTGGTCAAGTTGTTGTAGAAACTGTGGCTGCTGAGGATGCATGCGATGCCAACATGGCAAAAGAGGCCAAACAATATATCTGGAAATGGGGGCATCAGCAAACGTTGGCGGACTTGTGGGAGGATCATGCTGAATTTTATGACAAATCTGACGAGAAATTCAAAGATAACGCCTACAAGAGAGCAGATGTTGAATCCTTCCTTCTCGATAAGAAAAATATGTTTGAAGGGCAGCCACTATCTACATGTGAGTTTATAGTTAAATTCCATATACATTCATTTACGTTACAATAAATGATTTGTGTAAAATATAGTATTCTTTAAAGAAAAGTGTAGTTACATACATTCAATTTTATGTGTTACTGTATGTATTTCAATACATGTAAATTCAACAAAGTCGAATAATGTAATAAGGCAAATAGTGAGCGTGCATCTCACAACCAGTCAAAAAGCGCCAGACATATTTTTTGTTGTTGTTAATATCAAATTCTAAAAGGAGATTTTTAGCTTTAGAATAATTACAGTGGCGGATCCATCCAAGGAGGACCGTAACCGGCGCACGCCCCCCCCCCCTTGTTTTTTGTTGAAACAATAGAAATAAAAAGAAAAAATTGGGAAGAGGGGTGCGTGCGCCCCCCCCTTTAATTTTGTAAACGCGCCCCCTCTTTACGGAATTCCTGGATCCGCCCCTGAATTATGTTCAGCGAAAACGGGAAGAGAACCAAGCTTTCTATTCGTTCAAAGAACCTACTGCTTGAAGCATTGTGTTGGGAGCTGGTGTGCCAAAAATAGGGCACAACCTCTAAAGAAACCATTGTGAAGGGTTTATCAGTTACACCTGAAATTTAGTACACTATTTAAACACTTTTATAATGATTATCTAAAACTTGTAGGGTCATGGCTTTCTCTTTTCAAAAGTTAAGCTACGGTCAAGGCCGTGTCACACCAGCCTTGCGTGCGACTTGCAAAGAACAATTTTGACTACCCGGAGGTCCCCGTAGATGATCCGCACATGACAGTACCTAGCATGTATCTCAAAAGTAGTCGCCCGGAGGTGCGCACGCATATTATTTTACCCGCAACCGTGTTTAGGCCCTGTCACACCTTTCCGGGCAAGCTACTCGGGCTTGTTACGTGTAGGGATTTTCTAGCATACCGGACATTCCTGAGGGCGGAAAAGGATTTGTGCGAGTCATGGCATGTGTCTTACTTGCTGGACGCGTTATACTTGCGAGTATACTGTGTGACCTTTGTACCAGTCGCGTGGGGGCTGACAACTCAGTGAAGGAATTCCTCTAATGGAATGGCTGAAATCTCACAGAATTTCATTATCTTGCCTGCATACGGGACTACGAAGTACCTGCGTGGGAATTGCCTGGGAAGTACTGCCGCTAAGGGTCTCCTACTGGCGTTCTGCGTGGACCTCTACGGGCATTCCCGCGACTCACCCGGAAAAAGTTTTGGTCATGCTCAAAACTTGGCTGCGGTTAAATCGGACTTGCGTGAGCACCTCCGGGCAACTACGCGCTAGATACTGTCAGGTGCGGACCAACTGCGGAGAGCTCCGGGGAGTAAATTTGTTTCCCCGCAAGTCAAGCCGCAGAAGTTCCCCCGTACGGTATGACAAGGCGTGAATGAAAATTGCAAACATTCTTGTTCGCCCGCTGAAAATCTTCTACGTGCTGGAAACTACCTCCTCGCCACAAGCCCGCGTAGCTTGCCCGGAATGGTGTGACACGGCCTTCACAAAGGTTCGTACGAACGATGCGTTCGTACGAATGTCACTGTTCGTACGAATTCTGGAGTTCGTAGAGATTCGTAGATGTTGCACAGATTCTTACGGCCGTCTTACGAATTTCGTACGAACGCTGTTTAATTCGTAAGAACAACTTAAGACCTTTTAGAGAAACGAAATGATTTTCAGTTATACAATGCCCCCAGAATTCGTAAGTTTTTCGTAAGAATGCCTTGAGTTATTCTTTCGTCAGACTTCCGGCCATCTTACGATTTCTTTTGGTTGTAAGATGGTCGTACGTGCAACGTGCGACACTCTCAAGTCATTCGTAAGAAGATTTTACGACTTTTTTTTTTTTGGTATGTTTTGTCGGGTTGTTAAAAAGACGCTGCCGTGTGCTGTAACAGTTGAAAGTTTTATACTTCAAGATGGCAGTAGTGCCAAGGAGACTACAATCTGCAAGTAGAGGAGGAGGAGGTTGTTGCTCCAACTCTCCCCCTCTCGCTCCTTCTTCCTCATCTCCCTCCTTTCTTTCCTTCCCCTTCCCCCTTTTCCCTTTGATTGCCTTCCCTTTTGGTCCCATATTTAGCAGAGATGCTTTCTGAACAGAGTGAGGATTTGAACTTCACGCGTTTGGCGTTATACCCCCCTGAAACTCAACAGTTGCGCAAATTGTGTACCTATGCCTTACAAACTCGAAGAGTCTTGTTCGTAAGAACGCGGTACGAATCTCCGTTCGTAAGACATTCTTACGAAAGACGTAAGAGCCCTCTATGAAAGACTTGATGCCCCAGTCACACAGTGCTTTACGATGGGTTACGTCCGTCGCGGATAGATACGAATGAGTGGACGCAGGGTGACGCAGCGTGGACGCGGGCATCCGCAGGGACGTATGTAGACGTAACTGTCCGTAACTCATCCGTAAAGAAACGCAAAATGACGGCGGCAAGCCTGCGAAATTTTGAAATGTTCAAAATTTCGCAGAGGGACTCCACGGATGCAAACTTACGCAAGTAACCGTAACCAAACGTAACTATCCGTAACTATCCGTAACTGAACGTAACTACCCGTAGCTTAGACGCAGACCATCCGCAAATAGTTTTACCTCCCGTCCTTTTGCGTTCGTTTACGTCCACCGTAAGTATCCGAAAATAACCGCAAGTTAACGTATCACAACACTTTCGACGGCTTACGGATATTTGCGGACAGTTACGGATGCTGCGGACGATTACGTCCTTCGACGTTTTCCGTTTTCCACTCGCATGGGAACACAGAGACTCGTGGGAAGCCACACAACTCATGTTGCCAAGCTGCAGCGCATTTACCTGAAGGAATGCTACAACACAGTCGGAGCGGTGGAGAGGCAGAACCGCATGGTCAAATTATGAAATGATCATTTTTGGTGGCACCCATAGGCCTACTCATGACATCGGTTGTCCCTTGTGCTGAACTTTTTTTGTTGCACTCTTTGAATATGTATTTTTTTTTCGAAAAAGGCAATAATTTGGGTAGGGGATGGGGTGACAGCATTTTATTCACTTTTCTGGCCGGGGAAGGTGTGGGACAACGATAACTATATTATAAAATGAGAACGAATCTAATATAGGTTTTCCCGGCCAATTTCGCACTTTTGTCAGTCCAATTCCTAATTGCTGCATTCACTTTAGCAAAATTTAGCGTAGATGACATGATCGGTAGTTCAATTTTATGATCTCTTCATTCAAATTCATTTTGGAGCATTTAAATTACCTTTCTCCTCATTCTGATTAACACTTTTTCAATTGAAATTCGTAAAACAAGCACCATTTCGTTATTCTTTCATTCAATTTAGAATGATATAGTCACGTGATCACGGACATGCTGCACTCGTTCATTCAAATTCATTTCTGGGCATCCAATTTAACATCTTTTGCAGTCAATTTAACACGCATGTTTATGCTTTGGTTCTTTCTTCAGTTTTTTTTTTTCAACAAAGTTATTGTTTTGAAAGCGTCATTACATTTCATATTTTCGTACTCATTTTAGAGATTTTGGCAACAGTTTTTTTTTCTTCAATGTGTTTAGTGAGTCTTTTAGTTTGAAGATAGTGCATCATGTGGCCACAACTTATCTGGTCGTTGAGCGCTTTATTCTGAGTGTGTCGGCCAGTTCTAGGAAGTCAAGATTATGATCATCAAATGTTCCTATAATTCTTTGTGCTTGTCTTGTCATGACTGCAAGAAGATGAAGTTAATCTGTAGTATTGGTACATGTAGGCCTAAAATGAAATGTATGAAAGAAAGGGGGCGTTACAGAACAACAAACTCGAGTTATATATATAGGGTCAAAAGTATGATACTTTTACTGCTTAACAGTGCGTGGATGAAACAAAAAAGTCACATAGAAATACGCGTTTAAATGCTATTACCTTTCCAAAAAAGAAATAACATGACGTTAATATGTATGAACATGTTTGGAATTTGACTGTCCATACGCGAAATTGAATGACTGAAATACCCATTTTGAATGCCCGTTTTCCGAATTCGAAAGGCACATGTGCAAATTTCATTGATCGAAATGCTAAATTGAACGACCAACTTGCAATGACAGAATGTGCAGTGACGAGGATTTTCGATAAATTGAATGAACCTTTTATCAAATGGACTGACAAAAGTGCGAAATTGGCCGGGAAACCTATATTTCTCTGCAGTCTTACCCACTTTATGCTCCACACACACACACACACACACACACACACACACACACACACACACACACACATATATGTATGTATATATGAAGAGTTTGTTTGCAAAAACCGATAAGTTCATATTTGTCAAATTTGCGATTAAAGGTCAAGAAAAATAAAGAGAATAAAAAGAACATTTTTGCTTCTTTTGATAATAACTTCAAAAATATACCTTTATATGTGGTGACCAATATATCATTTAAAAGGTATTATTTTGTACTTTATGACAGAGACCGTACTTAAAAATCGTAATATCGGTTTTTGCAAACAAACTCTTCATATATATATATATTATATATATATATATATATATATATATATATATATATATATATATATATATATATATATATATATTGTACTTGTGTGTCGGAGGGGTGTTTGAAAGTCCCTATGTCTTTTTTTCTGGAAATTTGATAAGCACTGATTTATTATAAAACTCTCCATAACATAACCCAGTTTAAAAGTCATGAATATCGCTGCACAATGACAGGGTAACCACAGTTTGTCTATTCTATGACTGCTTCTCTAATGTTTAACTTATCGATCTATATTGTATTTTATTTGTGGTATAATTATGTTATGTATTCTTTACATTTATGACGCCTAGTCATATATTATTTGAATTGCACAAATAAAATTACAAAATTTCATATACCTTTTATTACTGTAAAGCAAATTATAGGATTACGATTTTTTCACAACTTGTATTATACGCCATTCAATTTCAGTTTCCCCCAGTGTAAAATGCAAGACAGTCCAGTATGTGATAGCCTTGCTGTCATAATACACTGACTTAGCAGGGATCGTCAGAGAAAACCATATTGTCCACAATATAACAATCTGTAACTATCCGTAACTATCCGAAAATTTCCGCAACTCTCCGCAAGTGTTCAAAACTATTATGTGCCAATCCGTAAGAATATCCGCAAGTGGACGCAAGTATTCGCATCTGGTCGTATCTGTTCGTATCGCCCGCATTTTCCCCCCGTATGTTTTATACAAATTTTCTGGTGACAGCAAAGGATCCGCGGGAGTCCGCAGAAAAAATGACTTTTTTGGACGTAACGCCGGACGCAGAGTATTATGTGACTGGGGCTTTAGGCATTCTTACAATCATCGTAAGAATCTAAGGCTTCTAGAATTGTCTCTCGACCCTACAAAATCTTGCGTAGTTCTTACGATGTTTTACGACGTTCGTGCGGCCGCCTTACGAAGAGAGGGTTTCGTACGAAGTTTAAAAAAAAAATCTTGGACAAGATCATCGACCAGGCTACGAACTTACGAACGCCTGCGAACGGTCTACGAACGCTGATTTCGTACAGCTTTTTAAAGAAGATCTTACGACATTGTCTAAAAATCGTTCGTACGGCGTTCGTAGCAGTTCGTAAAGGCATTTGTGACCGAGCCTTTAGTAGGGTTCATAACAGGATAGTTACTAGAATCAGTCTATGTTGGCTTGTTTTCCCACTCATTTAGAAAACTAATCACAGACTGAAAAATACTCTCGAAAATCTGCTTCCATTTATGTTATATCCCCAAATTTCGCAATGTACAAGAAGAAATGTAATTTCCTTCTGAAAATATCAAAAACTAAAAATCAGACACTTTGATCAAAACCGCTATTCCTAGCTTTAGGGCAAAACCGTGCCATGCGATTTTCTTTTTTCTTTTTTTTTTCTTCTCCTTTTTTATTTTGGTGGTTTTGGATGCAAGGTCACAAGTGCACCTTATAAACCTTGTAAAATGGGTAGTTTGATAGAATTACTGTAATATTACTTTTTCCAAATAAACAGTTCATAGGACATCTTCGCAACGTGCGAACAAGGTTCACAGGTGCACCACCATAAGAAGTCGGGGCAGCCCGCTCACACCTTGACTGCAAAGGAAACCTTCATCTTAATAGAGAGATATAGATTATTTTTGGAGACGTCGCGGAGATGTCTCTGAGACGTCTCAGAGACGTCTCCTTGGTGAGACCGCAAGCCATTTTTATGTTGGAGACGTCTCCGCGACTGCTGCGACTGATAAGTTGGAGACGTCGCGGAGACGTCTCCGTTGGTGAGATACGGCCTAAGGTTCGTTAATACATCCCTTGTTTTATGTCTCTCTCATTTTCGGATTAAAGAACCGTATTCATTTTCCGATAAACAATCCTTTGGAATGTTCGGATTAACCAAAATCTATTCATATTGTGTGTTTCGGAATACAGCACCTTCGGAATAAAGAACTTATTTCCTGTTTCGGATTAACAAACCTCCGGAATAAAACGAGCACCACCCATTTAAAGAAATATTCGACTTTTATCTGCCACGGAAGCTGCAGGTTGAGTGCATGGCTCTGCAGCCCCATTAGTTACTGGAGACTAAGCCCCTGACGTATCCACTAAATAACAAGAAAAAAATAGACACAGACATTTTTCCAAGGAGACGCTGAAGACCCCCGGTTGTGTTGAACGAACTATAAAAGTGATTCAGGAAGATGTTAACAACTGAGTTAGCGAGGGTCTATTTGGATCTGCAGTGTTCCGTCTGTGTCGCATTACTTCTGTGTGTGTTTTTAACTTTACCTTGGTATTTTCTGAATGGGGCAAAAATAGTCACATAATGTGCATTTTCTAGGCAGACAGCGACACACGTCTCAAACCAACAGGAAGTTATGACGAAGGTGCTTAATAGGAATATCTTAATATTCAGCGGCACAAAACAGCGGCGAGGTGTACGACGGCTTCCGAGCTTGCGACATCATGGTCTTTTCGACGTATCAACCATTTTGATACTGTAACAGAAAGCCATATACCGGATACTTTACTGACAATTTCCGCGCATTTTTTTTTTCCATTTCTCACTCCTTCTAAGCTCCTCTCCGTCACCACTGTCACTCATAATCACACTTTCTCGTGACAAGAGTCTGAATTAATAGATGTTTTTAGTCTCATAAATGTAAACTAGCATCATTCAAGTTCATTCAAGTTCATATGAAACAGGAAACGGAATACTCCTCCCTCAAAGACGCTTCCACCATACGTGAGTGAAATGAAGCGTCAACACGTCTCCTGCCGTTCTATTGTTTCTTTTTAGTTTGCAAATTTGTGCTTATAAAACGTTTTACACTGGTGAGGGAACGGAACCGGATGTCTAATGGATGTTAAATCGTCATTTAGTCCTCTTCTCCCACTGGCACATCATTCACATCTTACATAGATCCGTACATACCCAGACAAACGTACAAACATGCACGAGCACACACACACACACACACACACACACACACACACACACACACACACACACACACACACACACACACACACACACACGCACACACACACACACACACACATACACACACATGCCTACATCAAAGAGATTACGGCCTACACACACTCATCACAAGAACACTCGTACGGATACGCACACTAATTTAAGTATTACAATTGCCCGATGCATGGATTGATTTGAAGTTGCGATGAGATGCATGATATCTGTTCCGATTAGAGGACCACTTCCGCTCATTTCCGCTTATTTGGACATTGCTATCTGAATGCACTTAAAGTGTGAAAGTGGCTACAAAAGGAGATAGAAAGAACAGAGCCAGTACAGGGAGTTTATTTCAAGATGAGGTTTCATAATACAACTCCAAAATACACTCATGGCACGGAGATTATTTGGACAGGAGTTCGTCCGGCCTACGCGGATGCGCTGGCTTGATTGGAATTAATGCAAGGACGAAATCACAAAACATGCCCCAAATATTCGAATTTCATACGACTTGTGACTCCGCTAGCTTACTCGTCATAAATGCATACATACGTACAAAGCAGAAAAATAATGAACAATACACCTATAGCATTATATCTACAGTTTTGTGTATGTTGTGTATGTCTAAATGGCTCTATGTATGTACATGATATAAATATTATAATATACATTTGTATACGTTTATGCATATGCATTTGTTATTACATAACAATATGAACTGCAGTAATATCCACATAGAATTGTGAGTTTGATTGATTTTTAAGTTTTTTTTTTTCTTTTAGAATGCACAACCCTTCATCAACATTCTTCATAAAAGCTTCCTATTTCTTAGCATTCTTGGAGTTTGAAACACGGAACAGACGAGGTAGTACGCTTTTTTATTTGAATTAAATTTCATTTTTTTTTTTTTTGGTTATCAAAATTACCTTCAATGACACTTCTTTCAACATTCTGAGCCTCAATTTTGTTCGTTCTAAAAATATGCCTATGTCAGATGGTGCAATGTGTGTGTTCTCTTCTAAAAGGCTGTCGACATGGCGTCGTACTCGCGACATCAATAACCATAGTAACTGACGAATCACCACTAAGCAACAGGTCAGCGACATGAGAACGGGCTCTGCGTCAACAACGTGGAAGGAGAGCGCACAAATTAGAAGATCAATTTCTGTCTGTATTTAGCGTTTTCTATTTCGCTGCTGAAAAAAAAAAAGAATCCTGAGGGGAAGAAAAGAAAAAGATAGGGAGTCAGAGAGAGAGGGAGGGAAAAAAGAAATATATTTATACATCTATATAATGTATCTATCCAAGCATCAGCAGCAATAGTCGGTCAGCAGTTACGAATTCAACTTCGCGTGCGTTTTCTTAAACATATATCAATGTCATTGTCAGCTTCAAGCAAATGGGACTCGTATAGGAAGATGGAGGATGAGTTTAAGATGACATTGGGAAAGAAATCTAAGCATTCCACTCCCAGTCGTCGCTACACAGCGTTAGAGACGATGCTAACTTTTAGATTCGGGGAATTCCTTTCCAATTTGTCGAATAAAAAGCTTAAAATGTCAGTACACGATATCGACTTTGGCATTCTTTTTCTGAAATCGTATATTTCGACTGAAGAAAGGTTCCGTTTTGAAGAGCAGCTTGATTTCAAATTCCCCGCTGTCCAATAGGGGGAACGTTCAGAATTTGTAGGCAGCTTGTGTAAACTTGTAGACAGATAAGTCTAAGTGATGTCTTTCTTTCTAGACTTCAAAAAAAAAAATACAGAATATAGGGCAAGATTTGTATCAAGTCATTATGAATTTTTCCATCCCAACTATTTTTCCCTCTGGTAGCCCGAAAAAGAAATGTAGTGGTCCGAAACAAACGGAAACATTACAATCAATTTTAAATCTTTGGGTGCCTGATCGGGCCACTAGAAGAACGCCTTTTTGGAAATTTGGTGGCCTGGCATCAATCTTTTAGTGGTCCCGGACCACCGGGCCACCGCTACTTCGAGCCCTGCATACGTATCTAATTTCTTATTACTTGAATATTCTTTATCACGCAGATTGAACTACTACAAATTAAGGAATGCAAACTATACGGAATCTTTTCAAATTAATTGGTATTCATAGCTATACACCCTTCGACATTAATAAATGCATAGACCAAAAACTCTGAAGGTTTTTCTGAGTACACATGGCTGGCCCAATGAATAGTGTCTGTGCCGTAACATTATTATTGTTGTATATATATATATATATATATATATATATATATATATATATATATATATAAAATATAATATATATATATATATATATATATATATATATATATATATATATATACATACATATATATATATATATATATATATATATATATATATATATACATATATATATATATATATAAACATATATATATATATATGTATATATGTGTGTGTGTGTGTGTGTGTGTACACACACATATTAGCATAATATTCATAATCAAATGTTACAACATTGCAGTACATGATTAATTTTGCATTACATCATATGCTTTGTTGTTGTTTTTTTTTGTGTGTATGTTTTTAATGAGCCATGTCCTACCAGCTTCGCTTTTCACTGGACCACTCTTTTCCATTGTCCATCGCTATTATATATTTGTTGTTCTTTTTTTTTTGTTACAACTGCCAAGCATACTTTGTTTATTTTGTATTACACTTAACGATTTGTCCTTTCTTCAAAGTGTTTAACAGTTGAATTGACAAATGCATTACTTTGAATTATATACATTGTACTTCCTTTTCCTGATGGATCTAGAGTGCAATTTCATAGTATTGAATTGAAAGAATTTCTGAGTTTGATGTAAAAAAGGAGTAGAACTCTTTTCGCTGAAGGAATCATGGTTGATAAGAGTGCACGGAGCTCGAAATATTGATATCAACAGATGCTGATATCGTAACATGCTATCAGTATCAATAATATCGTTAAAGCTGCAACCACATTCAATGAATATCCGTCAACAACAACAACAATAAGAACAACAACAACATCAACAACAAAACACACGGTGCTATAGACCGATGTGCAAAAATTTGAGCATTAGACAGATATGCTCCATCCGGTGGTTACATTGTTGTTTCCTTCTTGGTTTTTGGTACGAAGCAGCTTCCGTCGTGAACAGGTGGAAATTTCACACCTTATTGATTACCTTTTATAGAGATGATTTCGAAGCTGACGTTGTATTAGCCTCCACCAGACGGATTTATCAACGGTAGCTCATTCTAGAAGTGTGTCAGCTTTGCTTTTTAAAACAGCCAAGATTTTCCCGGGAAGAGAAAAGAAAAGAAAAAAACATAGGAGAAGGGAGGACGAAAACATGCAGATCGGTAATGTCGTATTAGGACTTCATTTCAGGGTGGTCAAAGTGAATCAATTCAAATCATTCTTAATATTCTGCCCTGTCGCATTTTTTTTTTTTTTTTTTGGTGAGAAGTCAGAGAACCATCAATCAATCAAATAAGATAAAACAAAAACAAAAGTCATAACTTCTGCTGCACGATGAAATCAAAAGGCAAAACAAAGCAATGGACACACAAAGACGCACAACAAGAAGAGATAAAGCAAGCTAACAAAAAGAAAACAAAGTTTTATCCTCCTAATTTTACGTTGCTCGTGCTGTTACGGGGTTTAAATCGCGAAAGTGTTTGTGCGCAACAAAAGTATTATATATAGTCACTGCTCAGGGAGATTGATATATTTCAAATAGAAAACATAGCAAGTGCATGAGATCAATTCGCCGACACCGATAGCTTAATACGCTGCCGCAAATTCGCCCCTAATTGGGATCGTGCTCGCCCAAAACATATCAGGGATGTCAACAACGTGATTAACCCGCAGATGCCTTGTCAAAAGACCACTTGTATCTCAGTAAAGTCCAATGTACCAACAACACATCGATGTTTATACACTCTACTCAAACACTTCTTACAGTTACGATATGTGAAAATGTGAAATGAGGAGAATCAGGAAATATGCAATATATACAATATGTCATGTGCTGTATTTTAGACACTTGTGATATTTTTTAGATCCCAATAAATCACTTCTCAGTGAATTTCAGTTTTATAAATGACGTGTGGTTACGACCGTTATATTTTTTATATCCGCAATACTCAACAATGTGGCCATGTTGTATTGTATCGTAACTGTTATTTTTCCTATTTTCATTTCATTTGTGATGTATGTGTAGGGCCTCTAAGAATATCAGCGTTTGTAGCCACTGACAGAGCTACCCTACTGAAACAAAACAAAATAAATGTTTAAAATAATCAATTAAATGGATATGCCACAAAGCTGATTTAACACAACCTCGTCACAAGCTTGCGTTGCCACACTGATTATACGTTTATCATGCGGTGGAATCATGACAGAAAAAAAAAATGCAGGGTTAAGACACAAGGCTACTGAAGACAGCAATACAAATAGTGTATATCCATCATGTATATTTGCACGAAAACAACACTTATTTGTCTTATAACTTAGAAGTATTATAATTAGTCATGAAATGTTGACTAATATATGGACGAGCACAAATTCCCTTACACGTCCAGGTTTGTTATAGTGCCTTCCACCAGATGCGTGAATGTCCACCAACTGCGTGTAAACTATCATTCACGCATCTGAGATTAATAAAGAACCTCTTACAGGAAGGTTCTAATACATAATAAGTATAGTTTATAGCTCAACAATTCCCCCTTTCATGCTTGCTAAGAAACTTCCAACAAATATCACACGAATGAGCAAAGCGTGCCACAAGGGCACCGCGTAAGACACGCTTCAGGTGGGGTATAGAACGCTCGTGAACCGTGCCAGACCGTACCACTGTCTGGCGCGCTTTGGCACGGTACGCCGTGGCACGATTTGATTACTATTTATTGAGACCAAAGAATGCCAAAAAGAAAATCACGGGCCATATTGCGTTGATATAACATTTGAATGTGCACTGATAAAGTAAGGTGATGAATTGAAGGTTACTATGGGCCTACTACTTGATCGAGTACGCATGGCAGTGCAGCTAAACGTTATCAGTGTGCATATCCATGCGAATGTGAGTTGGTCAATGTGTGTGATTTTATTACATGACATAACATGACTCACCGAGATGGTTATTACAGTCACATCAAAGCTAAATGTTTGTGTGTATGTGTGTGTCTGCGTACTACAAGTGAATGTGTACTAATGCATATTGCATGTGTGTGTACATACCAACATGAGTTACATGAACGGGTCTTTTTTTTGCTTACTACGGTAAATGTCCATCTTAAGAGACTTTCTCCATATCCATGATATTGTACTTAAATTTGTCGTGTGGATATGAAATTCACCGCATTATTGATAGGGATTTCTTTTTTTTTTTTTTTGATGACGTACTCCATGGTTAAGACTTCTGTCATAAAAAAAGAAGTTGATTACCTTTCGTCGTTGTTTTCTTGATTTCTACCCCGTATTTCGATGGCTTCTTTTTTAGAATTCCACGACAAGTAAAATGTTATTATGCATGTGCCAGCTGGCTTTCATAAGTATATAGACTAAAATCAAGCAAAAAGAATGGTGGATATTTGTGACAAACTGATACAAATTATGCAAGGGAAGTACTAGATACAAAGCAATACAGGAATTGCCAATTTCCTTAACGAAGATATCCGTAATAAGATATTTGATAACAGATAGGAAAAACACTGACATTGCAAGACCTTAGTGTATACTTGCAATAATCTTACGTAATTAAAAGAGAAAAATGCAGGAGACTGTAGTCATAAGCAGAGCTTGACTTTGATGGGGCCACATCATATGCATTTACATAACTACATCGTGACAGTTTTACCTTACATATTCCAGAGGGGGGGGGGGGGGGCGACAGATTGTCGGATGCCACTTGTGTGCTCATGTATAAGTGTGTAGATGTTTGTACTGTGTGGTTCAGATGACGTCGCTGAATCAATGGCTTTACGTGACAGTGTAGAGTGTGAGTAAGTGTACTAACTTTTTTTTTTTCTACCTCCGCAACACTCAACTAACTGGCCATGTCGTAAGTGTACCGTAATTGTATATTAGATTATTTCCTATGTGTCTACAATGTGTCTATTTTGTGCTGTATAGTGTACTGTATGTGTAGAGCCTCTGAGAATAACAGTGTTTGTAGCCAATGACAGAGCTACCATTCTCAAACAAAGCAAACAAATAAATAAATAAAAATGCTATTATGATTTGATATGTGCTAACACTGAACAAAGATTATAAATTTTTCTTTGTAGTCATTGTAGTAAGTTTGCCTTCCGATGAAAGGCATGTTATACTTATTTTTTCTACTCGAGAGAGTCTAATAAAATGAACCAATTATTGGAAAATTTAAAGTCTTTTGCATTAAGATTTTAAGACTTCTCCGACGTCATGACCAGACAAGATAATAGAAAGTAAGATACGTCACGTCTGGACAAAAACATATTATATGGCTTTTTGTGTCTGAGGAAAATAAAAAAAAAGGAAGTAGAATTGGAGAGAGGCATGCATGCAATTCTACGAGTGCTACAAGGTGCCTATAGGTCCTTACTTCACTTCCTATGATGCATTCCTCATTAGAGCTTATGTATCTCAAAACGCCTGCGGTAAGAATTCTGCCCAGCTTCGTTGTCCCAGGAAAGCAAGACTGATAGCCGCATGCGGTAATGACAATAAATGGGGTTTTGTTTTAAGGCTTTTAATTTGTTATTGTGGATTGCTGGATCTCATGCTCCAACCTATTCCACTGAGGTATATAGCTATGACGAAGACAATCCTCATCGTTGAGGATTAAAAGTTTCCTCTGAAGTCGAGTTTTCTGTGTCTATCGATTTCAATGAACAAACGAAAACAGCCCTACTTTTATGAGGATAAATTTTGTATTGTTTGTTTTGTTTTTTGTTTTTGCTTTTTTGTTTTTGTTTTTTTTTTTATCCGATGAGACGCATTTCTACTTTCACAATTCAGCATCAGATCATTGAGCAAAAACGGAATTAGAAAGGTTAATGAAAAGGCTGAAACCTGTCTCGTGAAACAATCCTTTAAGACAGGCCTACTTTTATGAGGATACATTTTGTATTGTTTTATTTTGTTTTTGCTTTGTTTCTTTGATTTGTTTTGATCTGATGAGACGCATTTCTACTTTCACAATTCAGTATCTGATCATTGGGCAGAAACGGAATTAGAAAGGTAAAATGAAAGGGATGAAACCTGTCTCGTGAAACAATCCTTTAAGACAGGCCTACTTTTATGAGGATACATTTTGTATTGTTTTATTTTGTTTTTGCTTTGTTTCTTTGTTTTGTTTTGATCTGATGAGACGCATTTCTACTTTCACAATTCAGTATCTGATCATTAGGCAGAAACAGAATTAGAAAGGTGAAATGAAAGGGATGAAACCTGTCTCGTGAAACAATCCTTTCATCCTTTCTCTGCCAGTGAGTCAAATGTGCACAAATCCCACACACACAAATCCATGGACAGGAAATAAAGTGGCACTCAAAGACTTAAGTGTAGTCTCCTGTATATCTCACTTCCGGTGTTGTCACGCACTTTGATTGACGCAGGCGCATTATCGAGCTTGCGTCTTATTAGTTGACTTTCTCCGAAATCGGTGACTGGTGGCACTCCAAAATGATAGCATTTGAGACGAAACGGAAGCGAGATACTTGTAGGTGGTCTCAACAATTAGTCATTTTATCAGAAGACGTTTATCTGGATCTGAGAAGGTATTGATTGGGAGTCGGACACTTTATGTTAGAAAAACAAGCAGGAAATCACACGTTTTGCGTCGGTGTGTGTTGGCGAGATTGATTAGACAGGCTCACAGTTTTTGTGTGTGTTCCTCGACTTGCTGCTTCAATGTTTGTTCAGGACCGTGATATCATGTTTGACGATATTTTCTGCCAACTTTAGGTTAGCTGACGTATTGTGGTTGTGTGATTTCTTGTGTGGGTATGTCACTTTTGTCATTTGACTCGAGCACTCAATCGGACCCCACTGAAGAACAAAACAAAACAAAACAAAACCGTGACAAATGTCTTAATGGCTCCAAGGTGGGCAATCCCTTTATTTTTGTCAGTCGTTCTTGTTTTCTCTATCACGTTTTATTATTACGTACTTGAATATTTATAGTGTAACTGGGAGATGGAAATGATCTTAATGAACAAACAACAACAACAAAAATAAACGCAGTTACCCCTGTCATCAATATGGTATAATGGTTATTTATTGAATGTTTTAACAATTTTGTAATTTTTTTTTAACTGTTTGTATTGTTTTTTCTTTAATGATTTTTCTTCTTTGGTTCCATTAACCCCTTTTATGGTATTTTAAACTCAGTTTTGTTTTGTTTTTTGGTGTGTCATTACAGTAATTTCTGTTACACTGTTTGTTTTTTGTTTTTTGTTTTGTTTTTTAATAATACATTTTGTCGATGCCGAATTCAGAATACATTTTAAGTCAGTCTCCATGGTCTAGTATCTTTTAAAGCTTGTATTGTTTTGTGTATATGTGTTATACTTGTATATGATTTTTTTTTAATGAAGTCTATTGTAATCCAATGTTTTTATCATTTAATGTACACAGGGCTCCCCTGGAAAGCAGTTGTGAAACTGAGGGGACTACCCTGATTAAATATGACGGAATAAATAAATAAATAAATGAATAAATAAATAAATAGATAAATATCATCAACTCAGTGTCAAAATTAAGTGGGGTTTGATCAAATCATCCTTCTCTTCCGTACTAAAAGCCTCCCCACAGAAGGTACCTCACATTTTATCATCATATTAATGGGGGAAACCCCAATGCAGTACCATCCTCTCCCTTGGAGGAAAGTAAGGAATAGATATTATTATTTCTCCAAATGCAATTAGGTTGATAAGGATTACGATGTCGTCCGGCTAAATCCAATGGCAAGTAAAGGCACAAATGGCAATTTAACCTGGCGTAAATGATATTGCCGGGTAATGATCATGTAGACTTTCAGGTCGGGAGTTCAGACAGATAATAAATTTAAGATTCTGTTAGGGAAGAAAACCGTTTTACAGTGCATTAAAAAAAAAAAAAAAAAAAAAACATATCAGCTTCTTTCGGCATATTAAGGCACCAAGTAGAATGTCCGGGGAAGTTTGTGATGTGGTCTCAGATTGACCATGGCTGTCTTTACACCAATGCAAGGTTTATTTATCAACTGCGATATTATACAATTCAAAGTTTGCACAACGTGGTCATGATTACCGTGTCTCTTTACAAGACAAAGCCTGAAACATTCCCTCGGCCTTTGCTTCAAGATACTACACCGTCATAATGTCGGTCGGGTTGTCCGGCTATAGGCAGTGGCTATCATTACCAAGTATATTGCATGGATTTGGAATTTCGAAACAAATCTCTGTAGTCTATCAACGACGGTTAAAAACGAAATCCTCTTGGGTTTCTCTCTGATGAAGCCGACTATTATGTGTGTGTGTGTGTGTGTGTGTGTGTGTGTGTGTGTGTGTGTGTGTGTGTGTGTGTGTGTGTGCGTGTAGTGTACATGGGCGTTACAACTATAATGAAAGCCATGGCATTTGATGTCTTGTATTTTTTTCCTGAATCGGGTTGTGATTTTGTTCAACCTGTCCTATGAATATTGCAAAGTCATTTTAAAAGAGATCTCGGAGTTTTATGTCGGACGTTTAGGTGCAGGTTTCCACCTTGCTTCGGCGCAATCTAACAATGTGAAATGGATTTTTATTTTTACTTACAATCACTGATGCACATCTGATGGCCAGTTCTATGGCAACGTCACCATTTACTATTTCATGACGACTGGTATTAATACCCTGATGCGTTTGTTTATTGTGTTGTACGTGTTACATCAGTAGCATAATATACGTTATAATCTCCTTTTCAACACTGAAATTTTGTTATGTCACGGATATTTCAGAATGCTAGCGGTTTGTTCAACAAGGTAGGACCCTCTTGTTGAGAAAGTCATGAGTTCTTTTATATGCCTTTTATTCATACAACACGTTCCAGCACAAGAAACAACACACTCAAACGTCGATACACCGCCACATCTTACAACTGAAAATCCTGGAGATATTTATTTGATTATAGTGATTTGTGGATTATTTCATTCATCAATGAGAGATTTTCTTTCATTTTTCCCCTACGCATGGAGTTTAATTACAGTTACCATGCTGGTTTTTTTTTTAATAGAATTTTTCTTTCATTTTTCCCGTACGCATGGAGTTTGATTACATTTGCCATGCTTTTTTTAATTTTTTCTTTATTTTTACAAAACTGTTAAAGCATGACAATACTGGAGTACGGTACCCGAAATCTGTTATCCAAAATGTATTTTCCCCTCCATCCTCGAAATGAATCGACGTCCCTGTTGTCATAAAGTGGGCCCCCTCACTTTTAAAAACGTAGCACCGGTCCTGTTATGGTATGCAATGTAATTATTTTCCTGAATGTCATTCGGGACAGTGTTGTTAAGGAGTTGAAAGTTGATATACATTGATTTGTGCTTTCTAAAAATCTACTTGTCTATCCCTATCTTACGACATTTAGAGAGAAAAAAAGATTCCAGAAATAAAACCAAACCAAACCGAGTATAAGGAACAAATGACAACCACGAAGAAAGAAGACTTGTGTGTCAGCTACCTGCGTCCGACTTGTTTCCCCCATCAAACATTTAAGAAATTAATTCAGAGATCAAAATATGTAACGTTGCATTACATCTCTCTTCTAATTGTTTTTTTTTTTTTTTTCTCGGCCACTGTTTTATACGACCTAACGGAATAGCGTCATTGTAAGAAGTGGGTTATGCGTTAAATTAATTTAATCCAAATGATACAGTAACAATCAAAGAAGTGCAGGCATTTTCGCAGATGTGCTATGCATAATTGAAATTCATACAATAAACATCCAAATTCAATAGTACATGAAATCCGCTGACACATTTAAAATCATAGAGTAATAAGAGTGGCTGATTTATAAGTCACAATAAATACAGCGCACTCCAGTTATAACGAAGTGCCCGGGAAAATTCTTTCTTTCGTTTTTCTTTCTTAATTTGGTTTTAACCGAACAAATACAGACAAGATGAAAACACATAAACCATGCTTATGTTGTATGTTGCTTATTAAATACTCATCAATACTGACAGAAAAGCACTGTTATATGGAATACTATCTCAATAATTTCATTTCAATTATATATTCAAGAGAGAGAGAGAGAGAGCATTGAGTTGTTTGTACTTTCTTGCTCAGTGTGAAAACACATGTGTAAGACATGATGATTTAGGATTCCGGTTTTCAGTTCGTTATTTCGAAGGTTCTTTATTACGAAGGTTCGCTATTCCAAGGATTCGTTGTTCAGAAGGTTGGTTAATCCGAGAATGAAATAAGGTTCGTTATTCCTAAGGTTCGTTGTTCCGAAGATTCGTTATTCCTTAGTAATTACGAAAGAAAAATAAGGTTCGTTGATCTGAAGATTTGTTACTACGCTCACTTTCCTTTGTTCACTGTGGATTAATGACCATTTTTTTTTCATGTTCCGATTATAAAACCTTTGGAATAAAGGAGGTTCCTATCAGTAACCAGTAAACATCGAAATGTGAAGTCACCGGTGCTCTGAAATAAGTTCTTTACAACGAACATTAAATTTCGCTAAAGATTATGTTCGTTGTAAGCAAATTTTGTACTGCAGGCTTTAAAGGACAAGTTCACCTTCATATACGTGTGGATTGAGTGAAGGCAACAGTGTTAGTAGAACACATCAGTGAAAGTTTGAGGAAAATCCGACAATCCGTTCAAAAGTTATGAATTTTTAAAATATCTGTGCAATCACTGCTGGAGGAGAAGACTACTACAGTGTATGATGTCACATGCGTACAACGATTCAAGGAAAATAAAAAGAGAATTTCACAAAACGTGACATTTTGAATAAAGTGCACATTTCCTCGACTTGTTACTGACTTATGTTAGGGGTAATATTATTCCTCCTGACTTCTGAAAGAGAGAAGTCGAGTGTTCTTTTATTATTTGAGAAAAGTGAGAATATCTTGAATTTTCTTTATACTTTCTTTATATAGTTGTACTCATTATGACATCACAAGCTATAGCAGTCTTCTCATCCAGCCGTGACTGAGCAGAAACTTCAAAAATTCATAACTTTTGAACGGATTGTCCGATTTTCCTCAAACTCTCATAGATGTGTTCTACTAATATTGCTGCATTCACTCAACCCTAATGTCTATGAAGGTGAACTTGTCCTTTACTGATGATAATTTCGGGACCTGAATTTTTACTTCGTTGTTACAAAATTTCGTTATATCTCTGTGCGTTGTAACGAGAGTGCACTATATTGTCGCCCCTGGAAGTTTATAGGTAACTGATATCATATCGAGATGTGAGTAAAGCCTGTACTTGCAACAAGATAACGTCAATGAAGCACAACCTTGATTGTATGCCCAATGTTGACATTTTACAATATTTCTATTTCAATTTTCAATTTTCAATTTCAATTTCGATTGATATTTCTATACAGCGGAAAATTGTGATGGATTCTGTTTTCCAGGCAAAATGCATTCTGACGCTTTGTCTTCCTACTTTGTTCGTCGATAGTTTAATGATATATACGAAATAGAAGAAATAATGTAAAATTGTCCAGTGTGATATTGAATACTGAAATTGATTTACAGAAACCAAGCTATGAAGTCGAACCAGGACATCACAACGTCAATGGTATGCCTCTTATTTCATCCTGCTGCATGTCACTCGACTTGATACTACATATTGTATTTCAGATTGGCTTCAAAAGTCATCTTCTTACCATGCTTACCAACCAAAATAACAAGTCTTTAGCCTTTTCATTAAGATGACAAAACGGTCAGCAATATTTTGACCGAGGAAGGATTAAACGTAATTCCTAAGAAAGTCCTGTCATTGTCTCTTTGCTTAGAAGTAGTTTTGCCCATCAAAGGGGTATATCTTTAAACTGATGACGATATTCCAGAGGTGATTCAAGTCCAGGTGTGATGGATCGATGCGACTGATTCAGGCCTCGACTCGACTTTTATGGCCTGGGCCCACGGTAAGTTTGTACGGGAGATTGTCATCGTCGACATTTTGTGCAATAAAGCAAGAATGATGGATCCGTGTATATCCTGATTTCAAGAAAAATTATAGTCGTTGCATGACCTGTTAATTGCTTTGCGGTTTCCAATTCTGTAGGAAATCGTGACAACAGCAATTATTCTGTATAATCATATACACTTGAAAGGTTGCTACGGATAAAATCGTTTGAAAATTGGATTACACTTCCGTAGTGAATTACCTTATTTGATTAGAGATTCAGAAAATGGCGGTGATTTTTTTTCTTCCATCTCGACTTTTCAGTTGATCTCAAATACGTTGATATAGGCCTATGATAATTATTAGCATAGATGATTTTACGCCTGATGATTTCTGCTTTCAAGATATGACCTAAATCTGTATGAAATTGTTTTGTGATGTCCTATATACGATATGTAAATTGAAATTATATATATATATATATATATATATGCATATATATATATATATATATATATACATATATATATATATATATATATATATATATATATATATATATATATATATATATATATATATATATATGTGTGTGTGTGTGTGTGTGTGTGTGTATGCGCGTTCGTTCTTATGTATTTGTGTAAGTGTCATCAAAACGCGCGGGAACCTTTTAAGGTAAAAAAAAAAAATTGGAGATTTGTGAGATATCCTCGTGCATTTTTCCCCCAAAGTCAAAGGCTGTCAACATAAGTGTTTAATCAAGATCACCTATAGCATGATTAGGCTCTATACAAACTTGTACGCATATAATAGATACTACAAAATCTTGATTACCATGGCAGGGGAAAGATCTGAGCTATACCCATATTCAGCTCCGACAGAGGGTAATTCAGCTGCATATAGGATGAAGGGTAAAATTACCTGCTCGTACCGTCAAGGCGCGTCCAGCCGTTTCTCACAGCAACGGTAACTACTGGCAACTGCCGCTTTGACTTGCTGAAATAACAAACGTTCATGTCAGTGAGTCAGTATAATTAAGCATTGACAAGCTGCAATAAACCTCCTTTCCCCGCGAATAGTGAGCTTGCGAATTGCTGGAACTTTTGGTATGTATACCTCCTGAAGGACTTCCTCCAATGATGCACATACAATACAGTGTGATATGGACGTGGAAGGGCTCGTCATTTTTTTTTTTTTTTTTTTGGGGGGGGGGAGGGGAGGAAATCAAGAGAAGATAATGTACTTTCACATTGCCTAGGAAAAAGACAAAGAAATGTAATGACTATGACTATTAGTAAAGAGACACAATGAGATATGAATCCAGAAGATTTTAACGTTGCATTTTATGTGTATAGTGTACAGTATATGTGTCTGCATGCCTGCATGTCTTTCTGTCTATCCGTCTGTGCGTGTTTTGTTGAATGAAATATGTGAACGTCAATGCACGGTGACATTGTATAAGATAAAGGGTGTGGAGTATGAGATCCCAAATATTTGTGCGAGGTAATTGTAACTGGAGAGTCGCAAGAACGTGGAGCCATGGAGAGAGAAAGAGATAAAGGGGGAGAAGAGAGGGATAGGTAGATATCATACAGACAGAAAGAGAGAGAGAGGGGGGGGGGAGGGAGTTTGAGAAACGATTGTCCTGTCAGTCACCGGAATCCTTCTGTCTTGGCATGTTTTGAAGCAGATGATCGAAGCGTCTAGAAATCGTCCGTCACTTCATTTAACTAAAAACCCTATTCCGTGTGCAAGTTTACTTAAGAGTAGAGCTAGAGTCGAATCAAACAAAGGAAATAATACTATTTTCATTATAATCAGACGAAATATTTATCTATTAATAAGTAAGATTGAACAATATCCCTTTCTTCGTCAGAGGCAATGACACTGCCTATAAAGCCAGGGGCAATGTTTCAAGGTCTTGACTTCACTTTGGATCATTCTGAAGCACTAAAAGGCATAAAACTGCAATGCTGCTTATGCGTATATAAAGAGTATGAATAAGTTTGCAGGGGAAAATGAAATGGCTTCTCAAGTCATCCTCCCTCCCTAATCGCCGACAATTGATCGCTTTGGGAGCGGGACGTTGTTGTTCGAAGTTCAATCTAAACCCAAACGAGATGAGTTTGCACTTATTTTATGTATAAGCCTTGAAATGGTGGCCATATCTCCTGCCGAGCGGAGATGCAAATAACGAAAGGACGGGCCGACGTGGAGAGGGGCAAGATAGGATGGCGTGCTGAGGGGTCATTGAAGGGCGCCGCGGCTTGTGTTGAGACGCGATCGCTTCGAACGCCACCTGCTATCGATCACAAGATGCGTAATTTTCCCCCGCCAAGATCGCGCGAGATTTGAGCTTCCTCCGACATGCGCGCGCTTTTCATGAGCTCCGATGGCACTGCTCCCGGAAGGGGCTTTCATTTCAAGATGCTACGAGTGAGTTAATACCGCTTAAGGAAAATCCAGTCATCTGGACAGTCAGCTTCTTCCAGTCATAGGGAGTCGCATGAAATGGAGGCAAGAAAAAAAAAAAAAAAAAAAAAAAAAAAAAAAAAAAAAAGAGAGAGAGAGAACAGAATGCACACCGCAGGAACGTGCACTAGCCGTGTTTGAGGGGAGGAAGTCGATTGGTTTTGAGGAGTAATGATTGTGGCTATGATAGTGTCAATCATCTCGAGTTCCCGTTTACGTGTATTAGATTTAAAGCAGCCTCCATAAGGTTATTGAACTAGCTTATGTTAGCATCTGCTCGCCAAATATCCGATGGGGCATCGCCTGCGATTAAGATTCAAACACTAAACCGCTGGCGGTAAGTTACACGGTAAACATCGCTCGTTTGACAGCCTGTATCATTCTTCTTTCGTTCCACCGTCATAACAACACATTCAAAGCACATGTTCAATGCGGTCTTACACGGGCAAACGTAATCACAACTTTCCAAACGATTAAAATAAAACGTGACCACCGTGGCTACTTACATGTAGACTAATGGAAAAAAAAAAACACCACACACACAAAAAAAAAAAAAAAAAAAAAACGGATACCGAAAATCACAATCGTCCTGGGATTGCAAATAGCACACTACCATCAAATTTGACACAATATTGATTTGCCACGTTCAGTGACAAGCGACAAGTCCCTCAACTTTCATCTTTATTATGCGAAGTAGCCAGGATTTCATTAGTATTTACTAAATAAGGTAAAGACTAGAGTTATACAAAAAAAACCCCACAAGAATAATAATTGCATTTACCATGCATTTGAACTGTTTGACTCAGGGGACGAAACAACGGACAGTCGATAGGTCGTTCGAGTCCCCTGGTTCAACCCCCTGATAAATCAGTATCCTTCAAGTTTTTCGGAGGAAATTTTAAACCGTTTGTTCTCTTGTTGCTTGCTTTCAAGCATCATTGATTTCTTAGCAGCCATGTAAAGTAAATCATAATAATTATATAAAGAAAATGCTTGAGAATATAGATATGTTATGGCGTGAATTATTTATGAATATAAATATGTTATGGCGTCATTTCCGGATATGTAGAGTTCTGAGAGAGTTTTTTTCCTTTCGTTACTCCTCAGACCATAATGCAGGCTGCTCAGGGTGCTTGGTGAAACAAAATAATCTAATGAAGGAAAAAAGACAATCTGCACCTAAAGATGTCTGTGTTCTCTCAGCGCATTCTTCTTCAAATTACTTTCTTGTAGGAATACCAACTCTTGTACACTGCAGAAAGTCCGGTGTTAAATATGAAACACCGAGATAGTGTTAAATTTCCGTTGCTCATTTATGGAGTTAAATTAACACCTCCGGGTGTCATTTCATTTGTTGTTGGTTTTTCTCAATAGTTTCTTAGTCACTGTTCTTCTATGTTGATTTTGAACTAAAACAAGACGATCTAAAATTTTCCGACAAAGTACTTGATTTTTGAAAAAAAAGATGTGAACACATTTACACCACAGTAACACTTGAGAAAATGAGGAAGGCCCCATCACTTGCTGTCTTCAAATCTTTTTTTTAAGACTAACCTTCTTTCTGAAGCCTTTGATTAATTTGTTACTTATTTTTGTGTGTGTCTAATCAGTAAAAATGTCAGGAGCTCTGTTACATCACAGCGCAGTAGCGTATATTTACATGGTAGCTGCGCTATACAAATTTATCTAATTATTGGTGTGGTCTCCTTTTGAAGCTGGACGGGTGTTATACCATTGATATTAACACCAGCATTATCAAATCAACACCATGCGGTGTCATTGTTGAATTAACACCAGTGCAGTGTCAAAAATACATCAGCTACAGTGTCAAATTAACACCACGAAGTGCCAGATGAACACTTTTCAACACCATGACAACATACTTTCTACACCAGTGGGTGTGGTCCTCTATTGACACTTGACCGGTGTTAGATTTAACACTCATGGTGTTAAATCTAACAACGATGTTTTATAATGTAGAACAATGCAGACGACCCCGGGAAAAAAGATTCCTTATAACATTACAACATGCTGGTATACCACCATTTGCTTTTCGTGATTATCTCCGGTATAAACATGCGATATCAAACTTTACCTAGCTAGAAGAGTTTTAATGGTGTGAACACATCCGTCGCTATAATTTTGCTTTCACATAATCTACTTGGATATTCATTAACACCCAATGATTAGACCATTTTCGAGGAGGTTTTTATGGTCACATTTAATCGGATCGTTTCATTTTGTTTCATTTTATTACCGCCATTTACCGCCTTCCCGCCCCGTACTGTGTCATCGACTCTTCTGCTTGTGTTGGTTAGTCTTCCCGGGAAAAATTGTAACTTCAGCTTGCGGGACAGGATGAACATTCAAGATATTGGTCTGACAAATTGCTTATCAAAAATTGGATGTTCCTTTTGTTATTGTTCTATGTTTTTGGTGGATAAAGAAAAATAGGGATTGTTTATGTTGACAGGATTTTTGCAATTTATGATGAAGGTTTCCCCGGGTTGTTTATGAAGGAGTGGTCAGGTAAAGGCGGAACAGATTCGCTGGAGATGCTCCATTTTTAATCATCCTGTTTAGCTGATACCCACGCGCTTGTAAAGTCAAGCCTCTTTCTCTACCGGCCGCGACACCAGGAAAACATTAATTGGAAGCCCAAAGTAGCCATTCCGTAGTCCCATTCATACCAAAATGCGTGATTGATGACTGTTATGTCCTGTTGGAATACCAAGGGAGAAGTTTATTCAAAGGCCGTGTTTATGGGGAACGTAATAGCTAAAAAGCACGCACTGATTCAGGCCCTCATCGAGCTCGTAATTTTTGATTAGCCACGAGGCGTGTCGCGATCTCTGTTTCGACTCATGACGTTGTCACTTCTGAAAAGAGCAAAATTTGACCTTTTCGAATCAAATAATGATATACATAAAGAACCGAAGAAGATGGAGAATTTGCAACCTACATTTGCATTTTTTAATGTAAATCCTTTAAAGCTTCTTTTAGACAGAGAAAACTCATTTATTTTACTTTTCTCATCTTTTTACTTTTTAATAGAATGTGTAATGATTTTACTTATAACTTAACGCTATAGTTGTAAGAAATAGGAGGTCAACATTCATATCTTTATTCAAAACATTGACCAAATGTAGCCTCTGGCTGCGAGTTATAATAACAACCACTGACATAATGTCTATAGTACATTATGTGAAATCTTAGATGACAGTACTTCTCTCTTCCTCTTTCATTGCAATGTAATTATGTAAAATGCGTCGCATGCAATAGCCCTGATAATGAATATCCCGCTTTGTTTTGTTTCTTAGCCTTGCAATCATACATTTTTTGAGCTTTAGGTACCCCTGTTTGTGTCTAGTAGCTGTTTAATTTCAGCTCATCGAGGTGAAATGTTGTTGAAGGGTGTGCCCATCTCTGACAACAAAACAAAATGATTATTTATTCACAAACATTGCACTGCCATAGACAGCCCGCTGGAGGGATTTTCTTTGTGTTATTTATTTGTCTTATTTAAAGGGATCGTATAGTTTTGGTTGAGACCTAATTTCAGGTTTCTAAACATTTTTTTGTTGAGATAATGAGAAACCTCTTATGAAATATGAAAGAGCATGCAATTCTATGAGGAATTCAACGTTTATTTGATGAAAATTGGTTTTGAAATGGCTGAGATATCCAAAAAGTGTGGGACCCACACTTTATTACGATCGCTTTGTTTTACTTTGGTTTTGGATGTTTCAGTCATTCCAAACCCGATTTTCATCAGATAAACTTTGAATTCCTCTTAACATGGTATGCTCTGTACTATATCATAAGTGTTTTCTTAGTATCTCGCAAAAATTTAAAAGCCCAGTTTTCATCTCAACCAATACTGTACCATCCCTTTAAACAAGGTAACCCCGTCAGTGGCTGTACACTGTTTTTCTAGGGGCCCTGTATCATGAGGTAACAATGACATAAAGAGTTATGAAACATTAAAAACACATTACATGTTTGATGTGAAATAACGCTAATCTTCAGGTTCATCCCCTTCCCCTCTCCCCTTGATATCAGGTCAGGCGTATTTCTGTTCTGATGCCTTTATTCTCTTATCTCTCATTTTTTAAAATCTATTTTCCTGCTTGTGTTATTTATTTACAATAATTTGAAATGATTTATCTTCGTAAAACATATAATTAAACACGCACACACACACACACACACACACACACACACACACACACACGCACACACACACACACACACACTGCATAGTTTTATAGGCCTACGATTGGAAATACACAATACAGATGCAATAGAGATGCTCACCAGTTCAACACTACATTATACCCGCACCATACACTACTCTCTAAAAAAAAAAAAAATCGAGTGAAAATATTCACTCTTGAAGGAGTGAATACAAAAAAAAGAGTGAATTTAGAGTGAAATTGGAGTGAATTTTGAGTGAAAATGTTCATTTTCACTCGTTTTGGAGTGACCTCAGGGATCACTCGAAGATTTTGGAGTGATCCCTGAAGTCACTCCAAAAAGAGTGAAAATGAACATTTTCACTCTAGATTCACTCCAATTTCACTTTAAATTCACTCTTTTTTGTGTTCAAGAGTGAATATTTTCACTCGATTTTTTTTTTAGAGAGTACCTTTGCTTAGTTACTTCTATTCATGTTAGTTGTGGACGTACCAGTATATTTTGCTCTCCAAAATCTGGGTGTAAATGTGAAGTATGGATGGGATTTTTTTACTTGATATGGTAAACTTTTCCATTTTGTAGCTCAGATGTATAAAAAGGCAATCACCTGACAATCTTCACGAGTTCGAATCAATTTTAACAATTATTGATTAGGAAAACCTGTACTTGTGGGCCTTGTTCTGTAGGAAACTTGCCTGGTTTGATGTGAGGAAAAATTCCGTTCTACACAATATCATGGAGTCTTGTAATTCAGGTTTATATAATGTACTGATCCACATCGGCGTAATTTCCATCTATCCGCAGTACCGCCGCAATAGAGGTCCAGTTTATCTGTGCTGGTGTACGTACCTTGTGAAAGTACGTATAAAATGTATAAAATGTTGTATTTTGTAATTGTATGATTTTTACTTCACGGACTCAAAGAAGAATAGCCATTGGCTGAAGTGAGTGACCCGTGGTGAAATAAAATAAACTCAAACTCAAACTCATAGTACGGGAATCTACTCCTAACAAAATTCTGCCAATCTTTTGAGTATAGTCTCAGGATAGCAATTCCGTTTGTTTCTTACAACATCACCCGGCCAAACTGCCATGATCAAATAAAGGCCGCAACACCAAGGTATAAGCAGGGAGCTTGACAATGTGTACAGTGGGAGGGTCTCAAGAGGGCATGCTTGTGAGTGTGTGTGTGTGTGTGTGTGTGTGTGTTTGCCACAAATGTAGTCTTTCACAAGGTTTTTTAAAAGTGTGGGGGAGGGGAGCAGTTTATATTTCAAGTGCCACATCCGGGTTAATCGGCTGACAAGCAAAAACAACAACAACAACACAACGACAACAACGACGACAACAACAACAACGAGAACAACAACAACAACAACAACAACAACGAGAACAACAACAACAACAACAACAACAACAAGATAAACCGCATTTTCTGCCAAATGCCGGCTCTGTCTCATCGATTAGAATAGGAAAACTCGTCATGCGAGTGTGAGACATAATACCGCCGTGCTGACTCATTATGTGCTCCAACTGTTTTGGGGATTAATATATCTTTAAGTGAAATATATTGTGCAGATTGTGTATCAGATGTATGTGTAATGAAAATTTTTGAAATTGTAGAAATTCGCTATAGTGAATATCATATATGTATATACTACATTTGATTATATTGCTTTAAAAAGAATTGTAAATGATGCCATTCAGAGAATGAGTAAAATAAATCAAATCAAAATCAAATCTAATCAAATCAATTCAAATCAAATCTTATTAAATCAAATCAAATCAAAGCAAATCACAGTACACATCAATATGCTACCATTCACTAATGTGTTCAGAATTCGCTTTGAAAATAAAAACAAATCTTTGACCGTATCCATCATTATGATTATTATCTATGCTGCAGTTCATAGTATAAAATGACGCAAAAAAGTACGCATCAAGAAAAACAATTTGGCTTGCATGTATCACATATATAAGAAATGAAATAAATATAGATACTAAATAATAATAAAAGAATAAGCAAGGTCAAGTATGTGTTACTGATAATCGATGTTGTAATTTAGCAGAGATTTTCTCACAGACGGCATTCAAAAACATGAAAACCTTTTTAAGTGACGCGTATTCATTGAGTGTTATTTTCCAACGCTTTTTAAACGCTTGTAACATACTACGATTTGTCCGTTGAACCCGCTGTGATACGCTATTCTCCATTGTACCATACTGCACAAAAAGGCTTAGCCGTCTTGAGAGAAATGTTTTACTATCAGAAGTCACACCTCACTCGATAGATGCAGTGAAAAGGCAAGGACTGAGGGTCACGTGTCCAGGCTGAAAGCTTTGATTCATGTCTCAGCTCTCTGCCTTTCAAAAGATAAAACTGAAAGTGGCATTTCGAAATGTGATTCAACAGTATACAAATCACATATTTGGCCCTGTTGTTGGAACCATTTTATTATATACTAAGATATATATTTCATGTTACTGTTGAAGTATCATGTTCGCAATAGTAGGGCCGCTGTACATAGTATTATTGCCTGGTGGACAATATTTAGCATTATTTTTTTTTAATGAGTCCACACAGGTAATGATATAAACATACTTAGCTGTGCTCCGGTTCTGGATGACTCCCTTTGAAAACAAGACTTCGGTATGTGGGTGTATTGTGTGGATGTGTGGTGTGGGCGTGTGTGTGGGTGTGTCAATGTGAATACCTTCCAAGCGTACGGAGAAGTAATGGTGATATGAGGTTAGTTTAGAGATGATCGTGCACTTTCAAGCACCTGCACGCACATTCACCACCATCACACATCATAGTTTATTTTCCCCTGCTATCTTCGCAGCAGAATTTGTATTGTTACGAATCTAGTACGTCCCTATCTTTTCCTCGGGCCGGCCATCTTTTCAAGCAATGCTTATAATGGCGGCCTTCTGCATAATCGTTTCTTAACTACAATTGTTATTGTAATAACTGCTGCATAGACATGCATACTGTATATTATATCATTAATTTTCTTTCATATCGTTGTTTATGCAAGTCAAACGACCCTGTGTTAAATTTACTTTTGTATATTTCCTACATGTTCATGATTATGTAACTTATGTACATGTGTATATCGTTGTTTACGCAAGTCAAACGACTTTGTGTTGAATTTACTTTGTATATTTCCTACATGTTCATGATTATGTATGTTGATTTGCAGAAAATAAAGTATCTATCTATCTATCTATCTATCAAACAATCGTCATGCAGTAATGAACCCCCGAAGATCCTTGACACTCATCAGATGAGTTAGTACAAGGTCTGCATCCCATAGACTAATCGGATTGCTCTTTATCCCGCCCTCATCGTCGGGCCAGCCTCTCATCTATCCACGTTCTCCTGCCATCATTTCCGGTTCGTAACGAAGCGCGGTACATGGATAGGCCGAGCTACAGGACGCGTTCACACTGACATTGAAGGTATATGACTGTGAGCTTGTCTTCAGTGCTGCACGGAATTGGAAATCAAAGAATGATATGATATCTTTCATATCTGCTTGTGAAACATTTCAGACAATTACAACATTATTTTTGTACACATTACGGTGGGCTGAGGGGAGGGGGTGGAGAGAAATTTTAGAAAAAAATACTTTAATTCACATATCTTATTCAATATGACGTAATCATCAATTCTATTACCATAAAGATGGAGAGCTCAAACCATCAAGGACATCAACGTACATTTCGGCTTCTACAAAGAAATTAGTGGTTCGTAAAGGGGAATGCGCTGGGATTAACACTTTGCTACTCTCCACAAGTACATACATGTACAGGAAAATCCTGACAGTGAGACCTTGCAACTAAATTCATCCATATTTCATGTTATGACTGTTTCCTAAGATGGCAGGTAAATGCCATGAGAAGCACCTTTGGAAATCATTTATCCTCTTTTTCAATTGATTTCTCGAGCATTATGTAACGCCGGGTTTTAACCAGTCGTGGACTGCAGCCGAAGTGGTTCGCTCGTTTTCGTGATGGCGGTCTTCTTAGCGCTGATAGGAAGAGAGAGACCGCCCCATCGTGATAACAAGTGCTTATTGTCCATCGCCTTCATTCTATTAGCCCCGGGGAGAGAGCGTAATTTGAGGTAAACGAGTGGGCGTTTGCTTCTCCTCTTCTGCCGATATTCGCCCCCCTCCTTTCCCTCGGACATCCCCCTCCCCATCCCCCTCGATTTTTCTTTTCAACTTCCAGCAAGCTGAGTCAGTTTCACTGAGTAAACGATGCATTCAATAAAGATTGCACCGCGCTATCAGACGTTTTCAAGGGTCATCAGTGAAAAACAGACGGGGAGAAGACCTTAGTTTGATATCCGACTTAATCAGCCTGAAATCGGAAATTGACAATAATGATTAGCATACATTTTGGGAAAGGTGGACAATTTTGGGGAAAGTTGGAAATGTCTGTTTGATGTGGCTAGATATAGGTGAATACATATTGATTTGGAAGGCAACTTAATCAGAAACCCGTGAGTTTCCAATAAGTAGTAACGTTTTGTGTGTTTTTTACAGAAAAAAAAGAAAAACAAACAAACACATATCACCTGCTGACGTACGTATACGCCGGGGTCGATAGTTCAATCGCGCTTGGTTGAAAAACTTGATGCAGAGAAACACATTTCTCTGTGACAATAAAAATGTGTTCTTGGAATTTCGTGTCAACATTGTTTGTTGCACGATAGATTATTTGGAAGAAAAAATTTATGGGAAGCGATACCTGCCAACTCTTCCAGAGCATTGGTGGGGGTACTAAAACAAAGTGTATACAAGACTAAAAATGTATACAGACATACATACTCACACACAGCACAAACAAGCATTCGTGAGTCCACAAAACGAAAGCGGTGTGCAAGGAACGTGATTTATGGGATGGGTGCCGTCCTTGTTATCAATAAACAATCTCCTTTCTGGTTTTTTTTTTACATCCGGGCATTATGATGAGTTATGGAAGCTATCGAGAGGAATTCTCCTCTAAACTTTGCAGATTCTGATATCTCCAGTTATTTCGGTGTCATTAGTAACATCCTGGAAAGTTGGCCTAGATTTATCGCTTTTCGGCTTATATGTTATGACGTGAAAAAAAAAAATGGGAAGGAAAGAGGGGTAATTGGAGAGGAGATGAATATGAAGAAGTAATGCGATGAAAACATTTGGATATAGGAGGTGGGGACGAATGTCACTGCCAAACTTACATACTCTTTCATATTTCACAAGAGGTTTCTCAATATCTGAAAAACAAATCTTTATCAAAAGACGTTGAAAACCTCAAACCCCATCTACCAACCGAAACTGTACAATCCCTTCAAGTTCATGATTTTTTTTTTTTTGTGTAATTTAATGGGCATTCTTCACATACCTTCTTGAGTAGAAAACAAAGTTGGACAAGACGAAAACTCAATAGAGCTAAAAGAATGTGTTGAGCTAAAAGAATGTGTTCAAAAGACAACATGTGTACTTGGTTTCACTAGCTTCAGAATTTCACAGTACTACCCTTTCAGAAAACGTCAATAGACAGATCAGTAGATTTATTTTTAAGTTGCACTTGAAAGTCCAAGCGTTATCAATTTCATTTATTCTGCACTTTTTGTTAAGTGTTGAGATGACATGGTGTTAAGGAGTAGCATTACATTTTGAGTGATATACGTACTTGTATGTATATATATATATATATATATATATATATATATATATATATATGTATATATATATACATATATAATACATATCATATACCTCCCTCTCTGTCTGTCTGTCTGCCTCCCTCTCTGTCTCTATAAATAAATAAATAAATATATATATACATACATACATATGACGTCCAAAGACTTTTAGAGAGTTTATCCTATTTGTTTTCTCTACAATTCTTACCATTATCCGAGATTCTATACCACTCACCAAATGAAGTACAGCGAGTAACCTTCCACAGTGTAACACTTAGTAGTGTCGAGTAGAGGGTAATTATGTAGGGCATAAAGCGCTCATCCTGAGTGAAATAAATTCCTGAAAGTTTAAGAATGGGCTAATGATTTGATTTAAGGCCTCAAATAGTTGTTGCTAAGGCTACTTAAGATGAAACGCAAGCATTCACGCGTATAGCAATCGACGTGCGTACGTCACGATGCCGGGCTATCAGATGAAGATATGAATTTGTTGATCTGGAGTTGGAGGAGAAGCAACTTACACAATCTAAAGCTAAAGTTGAGATAGTGGGCGGGCGGGGTTTGATTTTCAGATTGACCTGTAAATAAGTGGATGTATATATTATACCTACTAGTACAACATAAACACAAACAACTGTTGACAAAATGTCAAATTAACATTTGGTGTTTTCAATGATACTTTAGAATCAGATTAAGCCAAACGTTTAGGAAATTAGTGCAACTGAGAACAATTGCTGCAGTAAAAACTGCACATTTGTCGTATTATAATGTACTCTATGAATTTCGAATTTCAACTCCTGTGTGAATACGAAATTCGGACGGCAGGAAACTAAAGGTTTGTATGCGTACCAATGGATTAATCCCAAGTATCGTGAAGTACCGCCAGTTGAGTGCCACTGTAAGGTATCATGTATTTACATTTCTTGGCAAGACAAAGTTTCCCTTTGCCACCGAGTGTTAATAATACGTTACCCTATACGTACCCATGCAACCAGAGTCCTTGTCACAGAGATAACATGCTTTAACCCCTTGAGAGCTTATGCAACAACAACAAAAACCCTTTTAAAAGGAATGAAAAGTGCCAATATGATGTATTTGAATTTGAACTTGACAATCTTACATTGATACGATTTCCCGGTCGAAACGGTTGATATCAAATTGAGATGATCATCAAGGCTAGCGGTTTAAGTGAACAAAAGAGCATGAAGAGAACGTTGCATTGCAATATAATAGGGGGAAATTAGATTTGATACAAATGTAAACGGGCAAGCTCGACGACTGCTGACGTGGTAAACGACCGAGCGAGACCAGCATCTTGTACTCCCGCGCGGATAGAATGAATGAGCGTAGATCGAGCGTCTTCCGTAAACTGTGATTGGCCAGGCGATACATGCTATGATGTTACGCGCCATATCGCGCCGTCCTGATTGGTGCACGCCCCTCACTTTTTGAGGGCGTCATCTTGGCATGGAAGCGAATACAGTCATTTTCGGGTAATTGCTTAAGACTTCTGACACGACTGAGTGGAGGTCTTTTTAGCGGAGCGGATAACACGAGACGGAAAGAAATACAAATTTGCCACGATTTGGAGAGGTTTGGCAAGTGTTGGTGGTATACATCCCCTTTTCTGTCTATCTCTCTTTCTCTGTCGGCTCGAGAAATTGTGAAACACTGACGAATAAGACGTAACCTGGAGGGGGAAGCGCCTTCAGCACGAGGGGAGCAGTAGAGGCAGAAATTTCGCTGAGGGTCAGTGGAGCCAGTTCTCATCTGGTAAGAACTAGCTGTAAGTTTTTTCTGCGCTTCAAGGCGCTCCGGCTCAAACGCCGTGTATATCGTACGAGCGTGAATGTTGCTGCCTTGCTTTGTCTACCAGAAGTTGCCCTATAGACTACAAAATTTGGCTCAGAATTCGATAATGCTTTCTCGTATTACAATGAGTTTGGTATATATGTATATATGTATGTATATATATAACTATACTTTGACAGCAACAGTCTGTATGAACATATTCCCATGAATAGAATCAATTATGCAAAATGACCCATTTGTACTGATATTAAGGTTACACTTTAGAATGTACGAACCCATTTAAAGTCAAATTGACGCCTAATGACATCTTTCTACTTGCTACGTGTGTATGTACGAATTTCATATATTTGTTTATTAGGCCTATGTACATTTTTTTTTAATGTATGTGTATTTGTCTTGTGAGGGGAAAAAAGAGAGATTAAGAAAAGCAGAAAAAAAATAACAAACAAACGCGAAGCAGACTAAAGTCAAGAATTAAGAAGGGAAATGTCATTTGCCGTTTCATTAAATTGAAAAAATGTCTATGCATGGACGGAAACAAGAGTGATTTTTTTTTTCGGTTTAAAGTAAATGCACTTTGGCGTTGATCATGTTAAGGACATTCGCAAAGATGGGAAATGAGAAAATAGCTTTTTTAAGTGGGTTATTATGAGCTGATGAGCATGTAATAATGTAACCTGTCTATACTTCTCTCTCTCTCTGGATGAGGTTATTACACATCTCTTCTATTTAGTTCCCTTGTAACTAATATGCAGCTCCTTTGCAATTCCCTCCATTTGTTTGTTGACTCTTGAGTTTATTATCTTCTGCCATTATTGTTTAAGCCACTAAACACCTCGCAAACGTACATGATGTGCTTTCATCAGGTCAAACGTATCGTAGATCAGTCGGTGGCAAACCCTACATGGGTGATTTTGTTCTTGTTGGTGGCCAACAGAAGCGATATTTCAGTTTGAATCTATACAGAGAAACTTGATGAATAGAATATGTCAGAGGTTTATCGCATGGCCAGCATTTACAGGAATTTGGAAGTGCAATGACAGAGGTAGCGTACATGCTGCCTATAGGTGTTTACTTTGGTTCATTATCCCGATTGCCATTTAAGATTGAGAAAGGTATGTAGTCATTGAGTTATGTGAATGCACTGTTTGTCTCATTCTTCTGGTGATAATGGAGCAATATTAATATAATTATATATATATATATATATATATATATATATATATATATATATATGTGTGTGTGTGTGTGTGTGTGTGTGTGTGTGTGTGTGTGTGTGTGTGTGTTTCTTGCAAGTACATGTACTTCAGGTAGGCAACAAAAACACACATTGTATACACCAATGACATGATTCATTTTTTTTTTTGTTAGCAAAGACAGGCGATCTGTAAATTGTAATCCGTTCCTCCATGATTGATGGTGTTACAAGCATGTAATGTTTGCTGCCAGTTGAAAATATGACAATGGTTGCATTGATGATGATCCTGATAGTGTCAAACCTAACATGACTTTCACTGGGCCTATCCATTCATCTGTGATTTCATATTTTAAACATTTAATTTCTACAATATAGCGCCTTTCTTATCTTTAATATCCATAATATCCCGAGATAAGTTCGTTACTAATCATATCACTATGCTCCTTTCCCTTTTTCCAGTCCTTTCTCTTTCCCCACCCCTTTCCTTTTCTGTTTCTCTCAATTACCACGTTTCCATGATCTTCTGTCACGCTTATGTGGTTCCCATGTTACGGTCTAGCGTGTTTTGCCTGCCGGAGCGAACCACTGCCAAATAAAAACATTAGGAGGTGGCAGAATACACCCCGAGTGTCCAACACCCGTTCAAATTTATATCGTCAACGCCACACCTCGCTCTCCTCACGCCCGCTGTCCCGGTACAACTGTCCCTTAAGCAATGCACATCACGCATAGGCGTCTCCCCGACGGATCGCTTCCATCCACACTTCCACACCGGTCTGCCTGATTGAAGGCTCTTTTTACTTTCTTTTTTTTTTGGGGGGGGGGGGGAGGGGTCAAAGCATTTTTATTATATCTTTCGTAGTATGGCACATTCATTTTCTTTTTTTTTTCTTTCTTTTTTTTTGGTAGGAATATCGACACAGCGAGAGAGAAAATAGATTAAGTGTGATGGAGAGATTGAGAAAGCGGAGAGCGGCTGATATTTCTCTTTTCTCCGCCAGCAGCATTTCGAGAGTGAAACATTCAGAAATGTGCCAAATTCGGTGAGAGTTGTTGGGTTTGATTTATGTTGCGTATCCACTGGATATGCGTTTATCTTTACTTCGCACTCCTATGATTTTGAACAAAAGTACCATGCCCTAGTTGAGACTTGTTCCATATCTGTAGTTCGCGTGTGTCTTCTTCACTAAGATATCAGTAAGGGGTGTCCGGGAGCAATGCTAATTCCTTTAGGACGCTCTCGATCCTGGACAGCATTAAGGCCGTTCCACGCATCATCCCTTTTCTCCACATCTTAACGGAAATCCTTTCACTCACAATTTCAGTCATACCAACAGAAAGATGCTATGTCTATGTCTATGTCAAGACTACATGTCTTGATGAAACGTGCAGCCATCTTCATTCTGTGAAACATGATCATGATGACTGTGTCGTCCTGTAGGAAATTGTGCCATGACAAAGTGGTCTTGACAAGGATGTGTTAGAAGCAAAATTTTGTGACCGTACTTCACAAAACAAACAAAAAGTAGCACTCTACTATTTTACGTGAGAACACAAAATAGTTGAAATGGGTCAACCTAGTCAATCTTCAGTTTTCATACTTCCTGAAAGAGCAATTTTTCTTTTACATAGTTCTGAAGATTAGAATCATAAAACGAACGGGAAATTGCGCTTTCTGCAGTTTTTCGAGAACACTTTTTTTGAGAGAGAGTAGTGTCATTAGGTATGCCTTAGAGGCAATTTTTCAAATTTTACAAGCCCTTTACACACTCTTCTCTGTTAACTCTAAAAGCTTTTTAAAGGATGACGTTACTGCTTTGAAACTTAGTGTTAAACATGGATAGGATGTGCTGATAGTGTGCGCAAATGAATACAATGTAATCCCTTCACTGTGGTCGTTATTGAGTTTTACATACTATTTTTGTCCCATTCATTGCACATATCATACAGAGCTCAGCATTCTGAGATTAAAGGGATCGTATAGTTTGGTTGAGACCTGATTTCAGGTTTCTAACATTTTTTGGTGAGATAAAGAGAAATCTCTCATGAAATATGAAAGAGCATGTAATTCTATAAGGAATTCAACGTTTATTTGATGAAAATTGGTTTTGAAATGGCTGAGATGTCCAAAAAAGAGCGATTTTGATAAAGTGTGGGAGCCACACTTTATTACGATCACTTTGTTTTACTTTGTTTTTGGATGTTTCAGTCATTCCAAACCCGATTTTCATCAAATAAACTTTCAATTCCTCTTAAAATGTTATGTTCTGTACTTTATCTAAGTGTTTTCTTGGTATCTCGCAAAAAGTTAAAAGCCCAATTCTCATATCCACCAATACCGTACCATCCCTTTGCACTTGAGTGGACCGAAAACCTCGGTCTCTTTTCTCAGTAAACACTTTTTTCAGAGTATGTAGGTAAGTGCATTAATGTATCGAGTTATGCATCATTTTAGAGCATACCCTCTTAGGATCTGCCTTCAAATAAAAATACAATTCATGTCTGGCGATCATTGGTGGTTTTATGAAGCAGGGTCACACTTCATAATAAAGTAAAACGTACTGCCTTCCCTTTGAAAGAGACAAGAAGTTAATACATTGCATGTTGCATGATTGAATATCGTATTCATTCACGAAAATGGAAGCGTCATGAATAAAGTGTGGGTCCCACACTTTTTGGATATCTCAGCCATTTCAAAACCAATTTTCATCAAATAAACGTTGAATTCCCCATAGAATTACATGCTCTCTTTCATATTTCATAAGAGGTTTCTTATTTTCTCACCAAAAATGTTAGAAACCTGAAATTAGGTCTCAACCATAACTATACGATCCCTTTAAGCGCGTTCTTATCGGACAATGACTCTGTTTCATTTCACATCATTGAGAGAGTAGTACTAGTACTAGATGGAAAGTAGAAATAAAGATGCAATTTATGTTTTTACGCGGCCGTAATGTTGCACTGGAGTAGTTTTATTGCTTTTGTTTTCCTATACCTTGCTCTAGCGTGGCTGTGATATAGAGTCGTTTTTACTACTTTTTTTTTTCTCAACCAAGCGCAGAAGTCAACGAATCAAAACTTTTCCCCCCTATTTCTTTTCCTGTGCTCGTCAGTGATTCGGGGTGATACATCATCCCTCAGAATATTCCAAAATTTATCGATAACCTGCCCGCCCCCTGCCCGCCCTCACTCTTTACAACATTGAATGCCACAGGTGATTTTCTTCTTCTTCTTTTTTATGAACGATGATTGGGAGAAAACCAGATGGAAAAGAATCATGACAGGGGCACAATGACCCCACCATTATGCCAGGGTAGACAGGTGTTCGATCAAAGGAGTGTGATCCTCTCCTAGAGTGATTAATGACGCACATACATCGTCAGTCTTCAGCGCTCTGTGAGTTAAAACTTTGAATTGTCTCTCGTGATTTTCTCAGAATGTGCCTTATGTATGAAACGCGTAGACATTCGAACACATAGGAAACTCTTCTTACATCACCCCCCCCCCCCCCCTCACCACCACCACCACATAGAGTAACAAGACTGTTTTAACGGTTTGGAGCAAGGAAAAAAAAAAACCCAAACAATTAGGGACAGTCCCGTTCAAAGAAGTATTGGTCATAACGAAAAAGCAAAACGAAACAAAACTTATATTGCTGTGAGCGATGATAATGATACAGCCTCAGTATTATTATATTGTCCTACATTCCAGTGTGTTTACAATCTACATTCGCAATTTTTGCTTGATCGCAAAAGGACATTTGGAGTTTAGCTAATTAGAATAATTAAGTAATGCCATGCAGTTTGCACGTATCTGCCAATCTCCCACACATAGATGGGGGACACAGTGCCGCTAGCATAGTATTTTAAGAAAAACAAAACATTCAGAAGGCCATATAACCACGCACATACACAAAAAAAAACATAGATGATTAAGGAGCATGACAAGTGACAATTTAACACTGTAGCATACTGCCATTGCTACCCCGAACATTATTGTTAAATTAATGTATGTAGGTTAACTTGGGCTTCACAGTAGCGTAGGTGATACCCAAAACATAATTAAACACCTCTATTTCCGGTCACATCCATGGGGCCGGAAATACGGACAAGAGGAGTGCTTCTCGATACTTCGTTCCTGATGGGGCGACAACGGTAATATCCCCCCTCCCCCTCCCCACCCCTGATGGTGATGGTGAGCGTCGCGATGCATCATTTTAACCTGAACATCAAGATTATACGCTCTGGTACTGGAACTGCTAGAAGGAAAACTTCAAACTTTTTTAAAATCATGACTCAGATTCAGAGTGTCTAAAATTGACACCAGAATAAACATCAAGCCACAAAAAGAAAGTAAACTTGGTTACTTGCAGACCAGAGGAGGGGCGTCCCTTTTAGTTCAAATTGTCTGTCACGTGTGTTACGTAATATATTTCGTATTTAAAACACAGCATGATTCAAATTAGGATCAAAGTTTATGTCTCATTTTTTTAAAGATGGCTGCATTAGAAACACTCATGCCTAAAGCGTTACCCACGTTTCGTAATCCGTGGTAAATCATTTCGAAAGGAGTAGTCATAATTGTCATAACTGAGTGCCAGTGTCCTTTATGGCGCCATGAAAAAAGCAAAACAAAGAACACTAAGAGCACTCAGTATTATCAAGAATAGCCTGTAATGTATATAACTTATCGGGTACTGTGTAGTCATCAACGTTGTCTTCGATGCCAGACGCATGTAACTGAGAAACAACCCAAATCCTATGCATTCAACAACACACCCCTTCTGCTGTTGCAGTTGATAGAATACCTTGCTCCGTTTGAATCAATTTGCGACTCACATGACGTCGGGAGTTTTGTTTTCTGCTCAAGCAAGTTGACTTGGGATCACGCAGTACACATAATTCGAAACACAGAGGGAAAGGAAGCTTCTAGTTGGCCGCATTTCAAATGATTTTCGTTTGGAAATGGAAATATTGAATTTCGCTGCGGGGTTTCGGTGTCGGAAGCCGCCGGCTCTCCGGGTGGGCTGAGCGCACACACTTCAGCAGCAGCGCCGAGAAAAAAGAAGAAAAAAAATTAAAGCAATTCCAAGGCCAGAAACCGGAGCTCTGTGGCCCGGCGGCGTAAAGAGCCCTTTAATATCGGTCCCTGCAAATTATTCTGTCGAGATATTCAGAATGCATAACAAGATGATGTCAAATTGTGCGGTAGTCATAACCAGCTATTATATTTATATACCCATGGCGCAGATCTTAACTGATTCTATTACAATACGGCTCACACGTCGGTAACGTGGAACCAATTAAGAGATTGAACATCAACCACCAGTTGGCAGCTTCGCAAAACTGAATAATTCAGTTCTCTAACGAAGAGAGAGAGAGAACGAATGTACTTCTGTTCTGTATTGTTTTGTTATTTTTTTTTAACCGTGGACTACGCACAAAGACGTAGTAATGTAATATCATCGAATGTTCAGAAATGATTTTACAGTGAGACGTGACCCTACGTGTTTTTTTTTTCTTCCCGCAAACGCATATGAAAGACTTTTCTCCGAAATGATTGGAGTTTTTTATTGATATGAATAGGAGGCCAAGCGTGTGTGTGTTCGTTGTCTGTGTGTGTGTGTATGCAGTGTGTACATGTGTTTGTGGATGTATTACTGTCCACGAATGTCCAAGAGCGTACGCCAGTGAGTACATTGCTGCCGATTAATACGTTTCATGTATGCGCATGTATGTATATATGTGTGAGGGTGCACAACTAACGGTTTCGCGTGCTTATTCCTCATGCATGTCTCATGAGCTCGAGGTACCCGAATGTGAGTTGGATATCAAGTCATAAGAAGCAATTTCTCTTTTTGATCATTTTCATCGAAGGAAGACATCATCTTAATTAGATTTTCAAGGCCTCTCTTTAATAAATTGACACGCGGTAGATTTGGACACATCAGCCAAATATTGGCTTCATTTGATTGAACTTGACAAATCAGATCTCAGTACATTGATCACCGAGAACGTAAAAATCAAATATATCTATAAGTGGAGATACAAAAATATCGCCTGAAAGCTTACACTGAATGATGTGAATCTAAAATCAGCACTGCGTCTCTTCCTTGACAATCCTGATAATAATTTGATGAAAGACAGAGAAGACTTGTTTAGTATTAACACGCATGCAGATGCCTATATAAAACTCAGTATAGTTTTCTGATTAATGCTGAACCTACTAGTATCGTTTAGCGGTAAATGATCAAATTACATACCACTTTAAAATCAATCTTCTTTTTGCGTGTGTGACTTTCTTGAGGCAGCGCTCGATTTCATCATATTCAACAATGAAACGATCTTGATTATATCAAATAGAGATGCAGTACTTTACTCGTACCCACTACCAAGTATGAAAGCCAGGATCATCAGACAGCCAAGTTGACCGGTATGGGGCGTAAAGAGGATTTGCAATATCTGGATGTGCTTGAAGAGACATGGCGGTCACTAGGGAATGTTCACCTTGCCATTTACTGCTTGCTTACGGCGTCTAAATATGTTAAACCCTATACTAAAAGAAAAAAAAGAAGAAGAAAGAAATCCATCAAAAAAACAATTGTCGCTTTCTTCACTTAAGAATTAGTGCTCTCATGTGAGCTGACCCGACTTGCTAAAGTGCACTTAATTGGTCCCACCGCAAATAGAAATAAGTAGATGCATAGTTGAATTGAGGAAGGAAAAAAACAACAACGCTGTTTATGCTTTTAGCACACTATCTTGAAGTGACATTAAAGCAACCCAATTACACTTTCCCAGAGGACGGAAAGCACACGGATAGTGAGGCCGATGTACCCCTGGACAAGCGTATATGGCAGATTTATAGCCTGTAACTAAACCATCAGGATTCTACGAAGACAAAGTGTTCTTCTTTGAATTTGATAGATGAGAAAAAGAGTGATAAAAGGATGAATCTTTCTTCCTACTAAATAGTCCAGATTGTCTAGATTTTCTTCTTTTAAATTCTGACATCAGATACAGAAATGCGAAGCAACAACAGACCGAAGGAAAAAAATATCCCTTTACTGAAAGTGGAAAGTAAATCACGATGAAATTTGAAACAGTCACGTAAGAAGGCGATCATTATTTTTATTCATTCTGTATTCACGAAAATTTTTACTGCTGTGTGATTTCAACAGAAAAGAAGCGCAATCCCACACATTGCACAAAGACACATAAAATAAATTGTTCTGTAGGGGCAGCTTACACCGTCTTGTTTCATTCTTTTTTTTTCTTCATGTATAGAGGTAACTATTGTTAAATGGGTATTAGTGCACAGTGACATGACATAAGTTGCACCGACAAACAACACTGATACATCCGTGTTGATGTTATCGTTTCGCATTTCAAAACCGAACAAATTACGATCTCGTGTGTTACTGTAATTGCTACAAGATGATTCAAGAAAAAAAAATGGGTTTAAAGTATGCCAAGCCGAAAGCAAAGTTTCCAAACTCGCGGTCATCGGGACTCTGGTCAGAGACCTTTACCGAGAAACCCTCAGCGGTTGTCAACATCCTCGAAGGTCGAAAAAGGGACAATCAAAGATTCGATTATGCCTACAACAATATTTGAACCTGAATCGCGATATATCGGTCCAATTAGCCGCCGACGATTAGGTTTCCGCGCTGAAACTACACCCGTCTCAAATAACAGAGAAATCCAACGACGCAAATTTGACGACGGGCTCTCGCTCGCTCACAAGGGGAACGCTAATGCCGAGATGAAAGCTCCTTGCATGTCCCTAGCTAGTCAAGATAAATCGAACATCTTTGCTAAACGGATGCATTTAGCCCAAGCAAACTGTCTTGCAGGAAGTTGTGTACGCATATCTATTTCTTGCTCCTTGTATGGGCGTGTCATTATCTGTTTTTGAATTGTCAGCGTTTCATTGTTTGTGAAATATTGCCTCTATTGGTAGCCCCGATGCCGATTTATCCACGGCAATGGGAAAAATACTTTCCCTAAGTTGCAACAAGGATAGATGACGCGACCGTTCGCCAATCCCTTAACGTATAAACCATGACCTGGACAACACTAAAAATAACCGCGCTATGCAACACAAGTTGTTCAGTGACTTCCAAAACATGAACAGTGCATTAACCTCTTGATGGATGGCTTCATATACCTTAAGTGGATGAGACATTTGTGATCAAGCAGAAAGAGGAAATAAAAAGAGAGTGACTGAAGGAGAAAGAGAGAGGGAGGGAGAGAAGGAGAGGGAGAGAGAGAGAGAGAGGAGGAGGAGGAGGTCTATAGGCAAGATAGGTATGGGAACATGGGTTTGAAGGACTCGTGCGCCAGTTCGAAATAATAGAGTAAAATTCATGCATACGCAATTTCAATAATGATAATTTTGATGATTGATATGTCAGTCTGATCAAATGGAACTCCTGGATGCAAGACTGGGCAATGGCAGAATGAATTTCAACCAACCAGTAGGTTGGCTGTTCTTTCGCAAGGCAACTGTAGTGATACAATTTTAAACAGAGTAAGAGTGACTAAATATTATGCACTGAGAGAATTTTGATTGTGTATCTGTCTATACATGACTGTTTGTTACTTTTTTTTTTACTCATTCATATTCATAAAATGTGTCTACCATAACCACAATATGTGGTATCTACCGTTGATATGAAAGCATCATATATACCACTATTTTTACTGAGAAAGTTTGCTGTGAACCACTGTAAAGTCAAAAAATCTGTATGCATAGGTGACCAATCTGCCGACCGATTAGCTTCCAAACACAATGGCCACGATTGAGTAAACCCGGATGATCATTTTCCATACTGTTTTCTTCTTTTTCTTCTTCTTTTTTTTTTGGCAGATGTGTGTTGTTGTTGTTGTTGTTTTTTCTATCTCTCACTCTCCCTCTCTTTCTCCCTCACTCTCAAAGTCGTAAGTTTGCGTTGAGGTAAAAAATCAGTGGTTCAAATAAATCAAATTCAATTCAGTTCAATTCAATTCAATTCAATTCAATTCAATTCAATTCAATTCATGTTCATTTCCATTAAAAATACATGATACAAAGCGGTACAATCATGTGTCAATTTGACTTTCATCCAGCTGGAAACGACAGTTGATTGAACACAATATAAAATATATGCCCGAATGATATCATAACAAAAAAAGAGCAATGCACACTTTGTCATGGTAACAAAAAAGAAGAAGAAGAAGAAGTAATCATAACGATGGAAAAGAGTATTCCACTAAAAAGCCAAGCTTGTAGACGCGAAGCACTGTAATAATCTTGTGATAGTTTTTATGGCTTTCTGTCGTGGGCATCTCATCTTGTTTCACTTCTTCGAGCGGTAACTGAAGTGTGCTGAATATACTCACTATGTACATTTCCTTTAAGCATCCTGGCCGGTTTCTTCTGCTGTAACCATACACTCCGCTTGCCTCACATAGTGGGAGAACTCTTTGACGGGAGATCTCGGGGTCAAATCCCATCACCTGCCCGTCCTGGCCGTACAGCCTTTCAAGATGTTTTACCCTCCATTTCCGGTGCTCATTCTGATATTATTTATTGATGTTAACGATTTTTTTCTTCAAACAATAACTGATGTGACTGACAAGACCATGTTGAGGAACGGCGCGAGCGCCGAAGATGATGCCCTGAACAAGGCCATAGTTAAGAGGGGTGTTATTATAAAGCATTCGAACATTAAAAAAATGCTGACTGTCTGGTCCAAGTTATCCGTACTGGCAAACATGACGACAATATGGGAGGAGGGGGGGGGGGTACTTTCATTAATCAGTTCGCCAAAGTTAATGTTTTTATGCGCTTTTATTTCAGGTGAATCATTGTGACAACAGTTTGCCTTAAATCAATACAGTTTCTAATGCGCGAAACAAGCATTAACTTTAGAAGAAGAAGAGAACTTAAGTCGGCGTTTATAAAATTCAAAACATTATGACACTTTCATTATGTGTTGCAATGTTTGTGTTCAGTGATTAATTGGATATGTATCTTCATTCAAAATATATCTTCACAGAATTAGATTCCAACCCACTTACGAACGTCTCTTTAATACTGTAAGCTTCCTCCCTTTCTGTTTGAGCGTATCATACTTTATTGAAGAAAAGAAGGTGATCTTCACCGCACATTTACCGATATAATAAATGTGGCAAAGTGTACTGTCGTGGACAGAGTCACAAAGTGGAACACTCTTAATTCCGGATTCCTATTTTCAGTTCCAACTCTGCCGTCTTACTTTCTTTGCCTAGCTTCACTTCGAATAAAGCGGATTCTGTTCCCGAAATATTTGTCGTGTCGAATATAGCACGCTAAACTGTAAGACAGCCCTTGTTTACATTTTGACACCCATGTACGCCTATAGATAGTAACGCTGTAGGAGCTAGAAAGCCTATACCCTCTCCTTAAGGAGGGTAGGTGGATCCACTTTCCTCCTGTCTTTCACGCACTCGTTGCATCCAGCTCAGGTGGTGTACTGAGACGTCGGCTCGGGTTACCTCGGTGAAGGTACGAGGAGTTTACCCACCTGTGACGGAAATACGCGGTCATGAGATTGGGAAAGAAATGAAAGGGGTGAGAGAGAGAGAGAAGAGAATTGGTGCCTTTTTTGGCGGACATTGGCTGCGCGCGTGGAACCCGCAGCTATAACAGGAACTGGTGTTGGCTCAGTGAATGAGCAAACGTTTGCCACGCAAGACAAGGAAGGACTAAAATCCAGGTGGTCGCCCTCTACCTGGCGTTCCAATGTATGGCAGAGTCACGCATTGGCATCGGAAACAGCCCGCAAAACTTCTTTCGGAATACTGCAGTGGAGCACCTGCTGATCAACACAACCACAAGCATGGCGAACCTTTTTTTTTCTACTGACTTAAATGGGAAGGGGAGATATCTTAGAAAATAGGAAAGATGTTTGATACAGCTAGACCTCAGTTTCATTTTGAAATCTTCTGTCAATGTTCAAATCTGATCTACACACATTCATTCTGTACAATACATGAAGCACAATTTCTCGTAGACGCAGAGATTGCAGAGAAGCAATCAGTGCGAAGGGCCAGTCTTATCAGTTTGCTCCCGAACTGATTGTACCTTCCCCAGTGACTCCACTGCATCCACACTATTCTAAAGTTTCTCTCACATTCCTTACTCTGTTTTTTCAAGTTGGCGACCTATATTTCAAATGAGGCATGCCGAATTCTTTCACGCCGTGACGCTCCATATCTGATCTATTGAGACGAAAGTAAGAAGAAGGTGGATGGATATAAGAGGGTTTTGGCGGTGAAACCGCACGCCGACAGTTTATATTGGACATGTGAGGAGATCAGAGCCTCCGATGACAAACAGTGTGGCTGATCTAGATCTGTGATCTGTGCAATCTAACTACGGATGCATGCTTTAAAGCCTTTTGCGAGTCAAATGCAGACGGGGGGTATGTGCTCGCTGAGGGAATACGTCGCGGGTCACTAGAAATGGGCTTGCTGAAAGGAATCAAAAGGCCAATTAACATCGATTGTGCACGCTGAATTTACTCTGTTTGCAAGGCACTGCTAATAATGCCTACAGGATAAAGGATTTGGTTTGTTTTACGTTTTAGGTGCGTCTGTGGATTGCAATGCGAGCGGCAATGCAACGAAGCTGTTCCAGAGCCAGGCGAGGGACATCTAGTTATCGTCTGCAGAAAAAAGCGAGAATTTGATACTCACGAATATAGTCTGTGCGTCTGGATTTTTTTTTTACGTCTTAGTACTAACTTAAAGTAGACATAAAAAGCCCTCTTTATTATACAATGTTATTTCAAAGTTACTATAATTGGATGCAGAAAACCTACGTTATCTTACAAATTTTAGGATAACACGAAGAGTACTTGTACAGGGGTGGAATAAAAATGGCGTTATTTATCATGATCAGGCAATTCTCCATGATCACCTTGTCTCTCTATCTGTATTACTAGACAACCTTGCTAGAGCGAAGCCATAGACTAACATTAGGTCATAATTTTGTCAATCTCTTCCCTTTTGTGTACGCTTATCGTGTATATGTATGTATATATATATATATATATATATATATATATATATATATATACATGTACATATCTATATACTATACTCAGCGTTTTGTTGTTGTTGTTGTGTGTTTTTAACGAATAGTGCTTATCTTGATCCCTATCACAAACTCTAAAGTGATGCTTCTGATGACCTCTGTTGTACAGCCAACTAATCAGTTACCGAAAAGAGCATCGAACAGTGCAGTCAGTCAAGTTAAAGATATTAAACACTAAAAACGGCTGTCCAGGAACCGTAAAATGTACAGCGGTCAAGCTGCTAAACTCTGCGCCGCGAGGCATACGCGGTAGCTAAGGGTCGGCCTAATGTGCACTGGCAGACATGTTGTTTCATATCTTCTTCAGATGTCTCTATTTTGTCCGATCCCGTACCGCAGAAACTTTTAAAGGTTTAAAAAAAGAACAGGACCCTCTGATTCATTACTTCCTCATCATCACGACCTCTTTGTTAATCTAGATCCGGCACTCTGTGACAATGAATAACGCCTGGACAAAACTGAAAGCGATTCGGCAAGAGAAAGATATACTCGCCTTGCTGGACACATTTGTCTCATTTTCGTAGGTCGGGCTTCCCTAATATACTGGTACATCAACTTTTCCCTTAAAAAAAGGAAAGAGAAACATCCCAAAAAATAAAAGAAAAACAGTATAGAAGATCGAAAAAGAGAGGGAGAGGGAAGGAAAAGAAAAAGACATAGAGAGAGTAGAAAATGGATACAAGGAGGGATGGAAAAAAGATTGGAAATGTTTAAAAGAACCCTGAAGAGGGAATTTAATGTCGTGACTAAGCGAAAGAGGTAGAAAGGAAGTCAGCATGAGCAGTCATTTTTGTTTTGGTTTGGTTTTAAAAAAAAATCTTAAGTATGGCTTTACAGGATTTTTTTAAAGGAAAGTTAAAATCAGTAGTAGACTGGAAAGAAACGAGGTTAACAAATTGAATTGAATTGAAATGAATTTATTTGTTCAGTATAAAAACAACTGCAGAGAATAACAATGATTAACAATCATGACAAGCACAGAGCAAAAACGGATCTATGGAATACAAAAAGCTGAAGGGAAGCAGCCAACGAGGAATTAAACGTTTCCTTAAAATCTGGTCGACCCGGATAATCAATAAACAATGCATTGATGGTAAACATTTCCATATTTTTAAACAACGAGGGATGAACAAATATACAGATGTAACAACGTTAGAGTGAAACATCGAATAAAAGAAAGTATTCAAGTAATGTGGAGTCTAAAAGGGAAAATTAACAGAACACAAGGGATCACCATGATTGGTAAATGTTGGTATAGGAAGAAAGTTGCATTAGTAGAAAAGACACGTTTGTCGAGAGATGAATGAAGAAAGAATCCGAGGTGTTGATTGTTTAAGTTTTCTACAGGTATTTATTGTTAGTGGCGGACTGATTGAATCATTATTATGATTCATTCAATTTCTTTTGATTAAAAGAAGGGCAAAAATGTCCTTATGGATTTGTGTGTGATTGTTTTTATGTGTGTGTGACATGGTAAGGAAAACGCTCTGAATCAGTAACACGAGCACACACACAAACTCACATGTGCATGCACAAACGAACAGAGAGGGAGAAAGAGAGAGAGAGAGAGAGAGAGAGAGAGAGAGAGAAAGGGAAAGAGGGAGATGATATCACACAGATAAGGATCACATTTAAAGATTTCCCCAACATTTAGGCAACAAAGATTACTTTTGTTAAAATTTCAGCTTCAAATGAGAGCAAAATACATAATTATTGTGGTGTATTAATGTTCATTGAATAATGTTTGTCGTTATCACCATGTGTGGTCTTGTAGTCCACCAAATGTCGTGTATTCCCCTGTTCGCACAACACACACACAAACACAAACACACGCACACACACACATGCACACACACACACACACACTTCACAGAAACGTAAATTGCAAAGTGGTCAGGAGGATCACTCTTTGTCAACGAGACAATAGGAGCGCTCCTGATTAACATCCCTACTCGAAAGAGGGTCAAGGATGACTTCCCGGGTAATGCCATTACCCCATCTTCCAAACGCTACAGTGGTTTTTCCGCATCACTTCTCATCCCCGGGAGACTCTTTTGGCTTTATCTGTCTCTTGTCATTCATATCCTTTTTCCAACAATGTCTAATGCACAACGCTTAACATGTTTAGAGGGAGTCTAGAGAATCACCACCAAAGCTGGTATGGTCACGATGTATACAGAAATTGCTGTTCATTTTGAAAGGGTTTATTCTCAGTGGGTGAAAGGATCTAGGAACATGCGTTTCTAATATTCAAAACATCGTTTTCAAATGAAATGTGCATTTCGCTGTGATTGCTGTTGTAGTTGTGTTCAATTGTTTTATTAGAACAAAGTGTCATCCATATTGGAATTAATGAATGATTACCTAAATGAACTTCACTTACGTCATGATGCTGTTACAACTAAATATTTTGGTGCAACGAAATAACCACTTAGGTATATCATTTACTTCCAGTACTATGAAATGCCCTTAGCCTCGTACAGATCCACTTTTTCATGTATCAAGAATTTCTCATTTCAGAGTAAAGTCTAATTTCATTCTGAATAGAAAACTCCCAACAAAGCAGGGAGTTCACACTAAATTAGTTCCATATCCTTAATCTAACAAGTTTTAATTGAAACATACTTGACAGCGACCATGAAACCCTTTATATATAAAAGGGGATTTTTAGGAGGGGTGGTATATTATTTTGTACAATTCCACGCCCCTTAAAATGCCCTTGAGTAGGGATATAAAATCAGTCCAAAGCCCACTACTCACCGATGAGATGTGAAAATATCCTAGTTTATCAAGGTTTACCGCTTTGGGAGTTTCAGTTTAGCAATACTATCTATCTCATCGTGTACTCAATGCACACCTTCTGCTATTCAGAGGAATAGGAGAGGTTATCTGCCGCATCCCAATCGAAACGACAAAGAACTGAGAAGCTTTCCGCAGTAGACTGGACTTAGCTTAGAAAACGACGACCACGGACCAATCGTCGGCAGACTAAAGAAACCACGCCGAAGGGCAGTTGTGAAGGGTATAAAAGACGAATCTGTCATACATTCATGTTCTCAACGAGTTGAGGAAGACATCAGAAAAGCCAATTTCCTACAGGCGGTGTAAAAAAACAACATCAAAAAGGAAATGGCAAACAGAACACAGTGCCTTTTTGGGGTTGGTTTAGGGACGTTTCTGCAGAACGTACCGCTTTCAAAGAGCGTACATTTCAATCGCAGCTGATTTAACCTTTGAAAGTGACAAAATGGACAGATGGGATCAAAAGAGCATTGTCAGATAGTTAGGCGAGACTCATCGGAGTGCTCTTGTCGTTAGAAGTGTGCAGGGCGACAAGGCCATAGTTTGCTATACTTGTTGAGTTTGAAAACGATAGGGGAACTGTCGCGGTAAGCGGTGGCAAATAAAATGAAGAAATACGAGCCAACCGCCCAGTACTTGGATGCTTTCACGGAAATTAATGTCATTGCTTGGAGCCTTTGGGAGCAGCCCCGTTTAGTGGCTTGTTAATTCGGCTGTATACGCCGTGCGAGGGAGGGGCTGGCCGTACTAGGGTTACCGCCTTCGGGGGCTTAGAGAGAGTTGGGTAAGAGGCCATCGCACATAGCAACAAGTGTCGCCTGCACCTTGTCTCTCTCACTTACTCCCCGGGTCCACGCTTATAGACCGCCAATAAGAGTCATAATAACGCCCTCCTTCAAATCTCTTTCCTGTCGCGAGTTAATATGCCGAACTGATCAACTCGAAATCTCACTTGTTAGCCACTTGGCCGACAGCTTAGTGCCCGGATAACCAAACTCGGATTGGTTACATGACTTGGTCTAATTCACCCCGATTCGATCCATGGCAAAGGGATCAAATGACGAGTACGCGAGGACCTCGTGACAAGTCGCCCCCTTTTTTCCCCGTTTTCCCTGGAAGACCTTTCCACCCAAAATCGATACCACACGTTACAGTGTCAACTTTGTCCAAACAAACCCATTCTAAATGATGCGTGAAGAAGTTGTTCGTCGATATCCTACATTTTGCGCCATCAAAAATTGACGGGAATCTTTGTTTTTTCATTGTTTTTTGTGAATCGAATGTAGGGCGGAGAATCATCCTAGCAGGTATGTTTTATTCGGAAATCAAATACAGATATGAATATATGATGGACCGTGAAGCATTGGAGCTTCTATCAAAAAAAAATAAAAAAAAATAAAAGAATGAATCTGTGTAAGAATTTGTTTGCTTTTGTTTTCGATCTTTATATCTGGAGATGTAAACAGATGTTCTTCATAACCATTTTGAAAAAAAAAAATCCTTTTGAAGAAAGGAAGTTAAGGAAAGAACTGCGACATAGTGCAATGTTGACGATCCACGTATATTGGAATGACATTGCGATGATGTCTCTCAGGATGACGTTATCAACACAATCTTGCAAACCCGTTCATTGCTTTATACACGATGTGGCAAAAAAAAAAAAAGAAGATATATCATCCAGAATATATACCCTGTGTCGGAATTACTTTTGATGGAGAGCCGAACTATGATTATGACGTTTCACCACAGCCGTGGCTGTCCCTCATTTTCTGGGTCTGTTACTTTGTTCAAAGCGATGCCAGTTTTATTTAGATATAATTGCAATGACGCAATAATGATGATGATAGCGGCGCAGAGAAATCGGGTGTGATCTGGACACTCCGCCCTGCGTGATCCCATCACCTTAGGTTTAATGGGCTGTAGTGCATCTGGAAATCATGGTGTGCAGTTGGTGTGAACGGCATATAGCATTGTGATCACGACTCATCGGGAAAAACCTACTTCCGCAGAGCCCGCTATTTCCGTCCGTTGCGTTTTGTCAGCTGTTGGCCGCGCACCCCGAGTCCTTCTTCCGGCTTTATCTACAGGCGCCCTTCTGAATGTTGTACTTTGATATCGCTTTAATCCTGCTTAATATAGCTTGAAACAACTTTGCATTTTCGCCACATCAGTAATGTAAATTTCCCCAGGAGAAAACGTCACGGAACGTTACTTGCAATGGATATTATAGACATAAAATAGGCTCGACGATGGGTTATTAAAAACTAATATATTTAGAACTAAGCCCCGGAGCTGCGTACAGCCGTCCGACTGTTTGTTTGTGTAAATGGGACGCGTCGCGGGTTGACGGAGACGTGTATCTGTACTCAAGCTAATTGTTCTGGGTTTAGCAAGTACATCTCCCCTGAATATCCCCGCATCGAACCGTTGAGCAACTGTTTTATTACGGCGGCTTAAATTGAGTGTTTAAGATTCACGTAGCAATTTCATTTCTGTCGTTATTGTTTAACGTAATAGGTTGGCAACGTCAATTCCAATATAATATCATATGTCGCCAACGTGTATTGGTGGCAAACGGGCAATGGAAACATTTACTGATGAGCTAAATGCCGGAATCGGAAATGATCACTTATGTCTTTCTGGCGGGACACAACGTGGCCAATTTAAGGAAGAACTGAGTCTCGTATGCCGGAAAGTTAGCAAATGATAGTGCTGAGAATGTCCAAGTCAGTGTGATATACCTGTATGGTTGGCAGGTCGAAATATGTGGAGGGGTTTGGTATTTAAGGTCTCCATTTGGACTTCCAACAACTGAAAGAGGATTATACATTGATATGATGCCGAAAAGATGTTTCTTGGCGGCTTTCTTTCTTTCTTTCTATGTGACCTTTCATTTTGCTATGTTTGCTTCTTTTGTATATGAACGTGTGTTTCCACGTGTGTCTTGTAAAACATGCTTTAAGTTTTGATTTGGCTTTTAGTTTTTCATCCTATTTTATCGCTTGCGGACTCATATAAGAAATATTAAAGTGACCAGTATAAGCTATAAATCTAAATATCTTTATAGTTGCTGCAGTAATGATTAACCAGTGAGGCTTTGTTGAGGGCTGTAAAGTTGATCTACTATTTACATAAAAAATACTATTATGTTAGTTTCCAAGGGGAAACCTAATTTGCTCACCGGTAAATTTGCTCACAAAATCACATTGAAAGGAATACTATCATCATTGCTTTTTTTTATAATTTCATACTTCATGACTCTCTTACTTCTGACTTATTTTCCGTAAGACGTATACTGACTGTAAGTTTGACTCACTGTAATCTGGTAATGCGTCTCTATATCAAAGTGAACTTTAACCCGGAGAAGATTTTCTTAAAAAGAACAAAAAGATCAAGAGAATTGGGCAAACATTTACAAGGACAAATATGTTAGTATAACACCAGGGCGTGTTCACACCGTTCAGATAAAAATCACAACGACTGAATAATTGCTAGATTTAAATCATAATCCTAATCACGGAACAGTTAATAATATCTGCATGAAAATAAAAGCAAACCAGATGGAGAAGTGACAACTGAAAGTTAGTAGGCCTATTAGCAGTTATCTTCATATGATGAAAGTGAGAAACAAACAAAGAAAAGAAGGAACAGTATGCATGAGGGACAAAGAGAGGTATAGTTTAAATTACAATAGTTGTGAGGCACATGATTACAAACACTGACAATAACATGTCAATATTTCTGAATCGTTGTCATCCTTATCGCGCTATACCGTCGTGAATTTACTGAACACCGTTCACTGCCGTTTGCTAAAGAAACTCTGAATGATTAGTGTTATTTTCGCAAAGGATGCTTCATATAATATTTCGTGCAGATTTCTGCTAAATCCTATGCCGAAGTTAATATTCTACGTCCATGTCACTTCAAAACGAACGTTTTAACTCCACTTGTCGATGATTGTTTAAAACTAAAGGGGGTAAAGGATACGGTTGTTTGGTTATCCGTATTTGGTCACACATCACCCTCTTGCCAAAGGTGTGCAAAGTGGACGGTAGGGATTAGACAGAAACCGGAGGAATTGTACTCGAGATCCGATGGTAGTTCCTCGGGCCGCAGACACTTGGTGGATCTGGGGCATGTCAATTTGTTGAGATATATCGAGGGTAGATTTGATTGTGGGAAGGGAAATCAATCTACGGCCCTTTTTAACGGTAATGTCGCACTGGCAAGATGGCAAGGGGTATAGGAAAGCATATTATAGTCCGAACCGATGGCAGAAGAGCGCGTGGCATACCTCGTAGCAGCAGGAAATTATATATGCAATGTATATTAATTTGATCACGTATACTTTGTAAAAGAAGTGATCAAAATAATGAGGGAAACAAGGGAGAAAGACGAATAAGAAAGGAACACAAATCCAGAGACAGTAACTAAATGAAGCATATATTAGTGGCAACTTCTATCTGTAAGCAGGTAAAGCTTTTGTGGTGGCTTGTCACATACATTTAAGCGTACGTACGGTTACGTTCTTGTTACTGAATGTCGTGATAAAGTCACAGACTCCAGACCTTTAAATTTCAGTAAATACGAAACATCTGTATTTTTGTGAAAAAAATTAAATCGAGATTGTTTTCATATCAAAGTCTGTAACAACATGGTTTATATCACCAAATCCTCCCCATATTCCAGAGGGTAGTATAGTATCTTGAAATACGCATTATTTTTCTGAAGAATGTGGATTCTAAAAAAGTCAGACTTTTGACATAAAGTAAAATTAAATGAGACACATAAACACTTTTACAGCAGGCATAATGCTTTTATAAAATATCTAAAAATACAGTGTGATACGTACAACAAGATAGCTATGTATTGTAACCGCAGTTCGTCTTGCAGCTTGCTGACCAACGCTGGATTCTATGATTATATCTAAACTGCATCTTCTGCTATTGCGTTCAAAATACGTTCGTTTTATACTGACGAAACGAAAGGAAAAAGCAAAGACACTCTTCATTCTTTCCATTTACATGGGGAAACTCGCATTCACAACCCGTGCTCCTTAGGTCAACAGGACAACAATTGGAACGGAAATAAAGATTACGAATGGGGAAGTGGGCTCGGGCACATCTATTAAAATACAAGGAACTGCTTGGTCAATTTTTTGCCGCAGTTTAATTTCACACACGTATAGGGCCTACTCTATCGTTGCACTACGTAACACGTTCAAATGAACAGAAAGCGTCTGTTAAAATCAAGCCAAAAAGACAACAACAACAACAACAACAACAACAACAACAACAATAAAACAACAGTGTCAAGAGGTTTGTAAAATTCGTGGCTCTAAGCATCTGACCTGGATGAAAAACAGTATAACAATTTTAGGATTCAACCTTCACCGAAAAGGAGACTGTGCGTCCTTTGTTTTTATTACAGTAAATATTGGCCTATTGCCTTTTCGGGAATTTACCTGTTTGGTCCGTACATAGCCAACGGGTGTTTGAATCTGTATGGCTGGAAACATCATAAAGCGATGATACTGTACTGGTTGATGTGAGGATTCGGCTTTTAACTTTTAGAGAACTACGTACAGTGACGTAGAAGCCACTGTATGAAATGTAAAAGACCATACAATTCTAAGAGGAATTAAAAGTTTGTTTGATGAAAATCGGCTTGAAATGGCTGAGATGTCCAAAAAGAAAGTAAAACAAAGGGAACTTGATAAAAGTTGGGTCCCACCTTTTATTAGGATTGCTTTGTTTGGATATCTCAGCCATTTAAAAACCAATTTTCATCAAATAAGCTTTGAATTCCTCTTAGAACTATATCCTCTTCCATATTTCATAAGAGGTTTCTCATTATCTCGAAAAAAAAAAATCATAAAAAGACGTTGGAAACCTGAGGCCTCATCTTAACCAATCTGTACCATCCCTTTAAACTGGGGGGGGGGGCAGGAAACTGTCGTAGTTACAGGACGAGTGATGACAGACGTGCATAGAGAGAAGGGAAAGACAACGGAGACGAGAAGACTGAAAAGAGCAAGAACAAAATGGGAGGAAGAGCAAGTGAAAGAGAAGGAAGAGAAAAGAGAATGAAGAGGAGGAGATTGACGTGAAGAGAATTGCAATCAATAATGCATGAAGGAAAACCATAGAAGAAAAATATTCTGTATAATTATGATCTGGGTGGTGTTTCATCAATTTAGTCAGCGCTGACAATTTCAGCAAAATCCTTGGTTTTGATTGTTGAGATGCTCTGGTCACTGACTGTTACCATGGCGATTGTCAGAGACTGACAACTTGTCAGCGCTGACAACTTTCATGAAACGGTACCCAGGGAAGTGACTGTTCGATTATCCATCGTATTCGATTCCTCACCATGTTTGATATCAATCACCTCGTCTTATTGTTTATCACGTGACCACGGTCATGATGTGCGAAAGTATGTGCAGTATAATCAACGAAAGGAAACATTGGGTAACTGTCGAGTCACGATCTGGTGAACAGCAGCTGCAAGAATGAAATTGGCCAAAACAAGACGACGGTTGGCGCTTGCATTATACATTTAATAAACTACATTCATCAGAATACCACACTTTAAAGTTTACCCTCGTTTCACGGAGGATCGATTCACAGACAAAATCCAATCTTCTAATTCGTACTCTAAACCGTCTATCATAATTATTCATACTCGTCCAAAATACCTTAAAGTGGTGCTTTAGGTCGTCCAGGCAAAAGATAAAGGAACACCGCCGATATTTTTTTTTCCAGAGAGCATAATTACGAAAGGTTCACTCTCCTCTGTAGTCACAGATGTGTGGCAGACTTGTTCATGTCCTACATTGTCGAAACTCTGTAAACCCATTTTCGTTGAATCGGTTATTAGAGAAAAATCCCAAAGTGCACATGTACTAATGTGTATTCGACCAGAATTAATCCACGGTAATTTGTGAGCAAAATTTCCGCGTGATGTGCAAGGAAAAAAGAGTGAATTGCAGTTGAATGTGGATGTTATTGTTCCTTCAAATATATACGCTCCGCATTTCTTTCTTTTTAACGTGGCATATCAATTTTGACGCACTTTGCTAAACATCCCAGATATCCTGGTTGAGAAATAGTTGTACATAATCGGCAAAATCACATTAATGTGCAGAGAAAGGGTACGATTATTTTTTTTTTACACCATGGCTGTGGTCAGTGGGAATTCATAAGGGGGAAAAGTGTGTTAAGCTTACGTGGAAAATTTGACACTTAAGTAATTCAATGCAGAAATAAATATAAAGCGCAGTACTTACATTTGGAAGTGCCGAGCGATAGCCGTTGGTCGTGCGTAGATTGCGTCCTTAAATTTTCTATGCCCATATCTTCTTATTTTACAATCTTCCTTCTCCTCCTTCCCTTCTTCTTCTAAATATCATTGTTATTACCATTAATATTATTGTTATCGCTATGACTATCATCAGCATTATCGTAGAAATTCTCTTTGGATCGGGTTTCTTCAACAGTAATGCCGCGCCCAGTTCATGGAATTAGGGCATATAGGATAGGAGATAAAAAAATTGATGCACATTACAGAAAACATAACGATAGCAAACGATATGAACCACTGTTGAATAGGTACTTACTGCTTCGATCTCCACCAGGTCAAGGAGTTCACCCATGGGACAAATTCCGCTGATATATAACTCACAAGGAGCTCTAGTAAGGCCATCCCAACCCTATTATAAGCATTGGTATGGCTGGCTCGATCTCGTATACTCGCGAAGAATATAATCGGCTGTCCAAAAGAAGACAATTTTGTAATCATACTGGGACGTTGTCTGGTATTCAATCATTGATCTTTTCCATCTCTTACTCTTGTTTTGTTTTTACCAGCGCTAGGGCTCCAATAATCACTGATACGGTTTAAGTTTTTCCTGCACCACATCCTGTTGATTTTTATTTCCAGATCCTTGTACTTTTGACAGATTGTCTGCAGCTTTCGCAGGTGGATTGGTATCGGAAAGGCACAGCCGGCCTTGTCGATGATAGATATTTCTGTGACGACAATAGGGGGGACGCTATGGCTTGACTTTATTCATTCAACGTGAATGGGTATGTTCCATAAATGATGGCTAAATCTTTAGTCTGTCCAGCTGCACAACTGTCGGTGGTTGATGTTCTTATCACTCTATACCTCTTGTTTCAATGCTCTATAATTTCTGGCATATTTTACAGTGGAGGTAATGAGCTGCAGCTTTGTCATGTGTGTGGACATACATTTTTTTTTTTGCAAGTTCTGTAAAATTCCTGAGAACACATGGTTGATGGTGTCTTTTTGCCTTCCACTTATTTTACGCCGGGAATTTATTCCCTCCTTGATTGTGTGCTGATGACACAGTCTGACATCAAGTTTCTGGCTCTGGGCTGCTACTTTGAATCCTTTCAGTCTCAGTTTTTTTATGTTAGATTTCCTTGGCCATTGATGCTCTCTGTGAAAGTCGATATCTGTATCTCGTGTTCTTTTGGGGTACTCACTATGCATTGCTTTTTACCTTGCAGGTGTTCCGAAGTTGCTGCTGATATGGCTCTTTTGCTTCATTTTTTTTCTTTTCTCGTTTTGGCACTGGGTGAGCTCATCTCCCCCTTATTGTGGTTCCAGGTCCCGGTATGTCGAGCTCTCCTTGGAACTGTCTTGCATCTCTCTCAGTTGTGAGCTTCTTTGTCATCCAACTCTCATGACGTTTCCAGGAGAGAAGCAAAAACCCAGAGCGTTTAGAATGGCACCTGCCAACGCAGTAGTTAAATGGTAAATATAGGGTCCGCAGGTAAAGCAGCGCAACGCTGAAGAGGATACGTTTGATGAATAATATCATAATTTATTATCATGGCTATTGTTATTACACTTTATACACCAAACTCGTGTATATTCATACGAACGGCAATGCCGCACCCCTCCTCCCCCGAAAGAAAATCAGGTTCCGAGACAATGACTGGATTAGAGATATCATGGCTACTGCACAGCGAGTATAAAAGAAATAAGACAGTTAGTACGTACACCACGAGGATCGGGACTCAGCGAAGCAAAGCGCCAGGGATGATTGCCTCCTAAGCGGTCGGATAATGGCCACCGTTAATAATTACGAACCGTGAAGATGGTAGAATGATAAAGATTTTAAATAGTGCGTAGAAGGAGAATGATGAACAAGCCATTCATGATTCATGGTCGGACTGTGCGTATACCGGTCCAGTGTGTCTCTATACTCCAGGCTCTGAATAATGATTAATATATCATAGCTGTACACAATGTGCACTCTGAATCGAGTTCTAATGAGATGAGGATCTTTAAGTACTGCTTAAGGAGATTCTTTTTCCCCTCTCTCTTCTGTCTCGCCCTCCATGTCTTCTCTTCTCTTTCTCTCTCTCTCTCTCTCTCTCTCTCTCTCTCTCTCACACACACACACACTCTCTATCTATCTATCCATCAATCTATCTATATACCTATCTATTTATCTATCTATCTATCTATCTATCTACCAACCTATCTATTTATTTATCTATCTGTCTATCTATCTATCTATCTATCTATCTATCTATCTATCTATCTTTTTAAATATCTATCTACATATCTACATACTACTTTCTAACTGACTATAATTTTCTCTCTCTCTTTTCATCTATCTATCTATATACATGCACGCATATCAAACTGTTGCTGTTTGTGGGGAAGAAAAAAAAAACCAGATACGCAACACATTTCGCTCATTTATACGTCTCAATGTTGGTGATACAGAGGTGCAACGTTCGCCGTCAATCGCTGATAATCGGTAGGTTACCGGAGATAATAATGTTCAACAGAGATGGCATTCTGAGAGCTACATAGACAGGGAACAGTTCTTTTTACATGTTTTTAGTATCGATTTCCTATCGATAATCTGCATTTGATATAATGATCATTACAGTCATCGACATTAAGAGTTCGTTTACGTTCGCTTGGACGTGAAAGGTGATCAACATGACGTGCGAGTAATGTACAGGGACTCGGTCTGCCTGATGTGATAAGCCTAAATTATCGAAGAAAGTACATGAAAGTAATTTAGAAAACAACGTATGAATGGAGTAATTCCTTTCACATGGATTCTTAAAGATAGATGTAGTTAACGAGAACCTGAGAGTAACTCTCTTGACACGTCACTTAGGTTGCAATTACCGCGAGCATGGTATTTGCGGTTGGTCTTGAAATCCAATCTATCCATAGGAAATATCATCAGTTTCGCGTTAGAGGGCGTTATTTATAAATCATTATGACGCCAAACGATAGCTTGGAGAGGGATAAGGAAGTTCCCAATCAGAGAAGATTCACATCGGATGGCATATTCCACGCCCAACACGTTACAAACATCTTTGCCAGAAGGCTGATGAAACATGTTATTCACACTTGACACATAATTGGGGTTTAGGAGGAGGTACCCGTAAAGTTAACAGGATGCAATGTTGATAGGGGTACTTGTTCGGTAGCGAAGAAAAAAAAAATGTTTATATTGTTTCATGAGCTATGATGAAACGTCCAGTAATACTTGAAGAATTATACACTCATTAATTATAAGCGTTTGCGCTATCGTATGAGCGTCACATTCCCCATCCGCGCATGAAATCGCCGGCATCCACCGTGCACTGCGTTGTAGAGCTGATTCAATCAGTTCAGCTTCATTTGTCAAGTTGCCACTGCGGCCTATACCAGCTGAGTATGTTCGCAAGCTACCTCCTCCAGGAGAGGTACGTATATGCCGGAAAGGTTATGGACATTTCATCTCGTACCCTCGTGATGTCTGCAAAAACAAAAACAAAATAAATAGGTTCCGTGCTTCAGATAGTTATTATACTCCATGGATCAATTCCTTGAAGAATTTTGCTGTAGAAAGTATGATCATTGTCTTTATTAGGTTAGCAACCCTGAAGTTTCCGGAAGAAAGATCAGGGGAAGTTTGTCGTATACATTCGTTCTGCTCGAAATCAGAAGAAACTTACAATAGAAGAATTACTTCGAAAGAGAAAGGGGAATTTCAATTTTGTAGAAATGTGTGTCGCCAGTAAAAGAATTAAGAAATAGATTAAGAAAATATGAGGCTTTCAAAAATTCTGCAACAGAAATAGAAAATAACTTAAGAGAGCCAAAGGTCTCGAATGATTTTTTTTTTTTTAATCAGCTTTACGAAACAGTGAAAATGAGTAAGAAAATTATCATTTAAAGCAAAGTATTGTCAGACTTCAAAAATGTAGTTCTAGAAAAGATAACATCAACGTCATCTAAGGTCATGCCGGTTACTGACAGGAAACAGCTAGGGTCAATATTTTCTCCTTACGATGACAACCCATTATAATTATTAGCAAATCTTTCACGGGGTAATCGAATGTGTTGTCGTGTGCAAAACAGGAGTCATCGTTTTATTGTTGTATTTTATTTTATTCAGTTGTGCTTTATTTCCACCCAACAAAAAGACAATACGAATACAAAGTATACATTATCATGAAATATGTTGTTTACAATTTGCAAGAAATACAAATCCTAAAGTTTAACACAAAATATGAGAATGAAGGAACCGAATGAATAGAAACAGTTGACACTTTGCAATTGCGACAAACAGTAATTATAACGATGGATAAGAGCGATTTAATGAAAAGCGGAGCTCGTAAAACGTGGATAGCTAGGAAATTTTCCGGAATGATTACATTGTAAAGAAATAAAAAAAAAAAAGAAAGAGGAAGAAAAATTGACAATTGAATGACAAGTAAAGAAAAAGAAAATGAAATATGAGAAATATCTATTCATTTTCCTTCATTCATTTATCGTTCCATTTCCGGCAAAAACATTTTGAATATCTTACAGAAGTTGAATGCATGAATTACCTCGCAATGTATGATAAAAGAAATGTTTAAGTTTGCAAAACATTGAAAGTATACGGATATGCTGGAAATGGGGAGGAATGCTATAAAGCAATACGTCTAGGGTGCATTCCCCCACACGTGATACAACAAATCACATTATACTGTCATACATAAAAAAAAATAAAGATGTGGAGACCTCACTACAAGGAGAAACAAACTCTAAGTCACTGCCATGCAGTAGAGAAGGAAGAGAGAGAGGGGGGAGGGGAGTGAGAGAAACTAATTACGTGATGTGGAGATAAAAAGGTATATAGAGGACTGTCACAAGACGAGAATTGATAGATGGTTTGAGCTGCTCAGCAATAACTGTTTGATTTTGAGAGACAACAAAGTTTGATGTTTCGCTTTTTTTGCAACCATTAAAGGATTAACACAATTTTACGATTTCATGATGTGAATATATCAAACGTTACTTTTTGTGATGAGACTCAGATAAACTTTCGTGAATTATCATTTTTTCCCTTCAATTAATTTTGAAAGAACTCAAATTTTAGGACGCTTTTAAAATATCACAGAGATTATTCCAATATTCAGATCTCCCAAATGCAAAGATAGATTGCGTGAAAATAGTCCTAGATAAAGGCAAATTAGATTAATATTAGAGTCACGAGCTGAGCATTTATGGAAGGAACAGTTTCTCCCAAACATGCTAGTGTAAATGGGATGTTAAAAACATATTACTGAGTTTGTGCATGCATTGGCCAAGTTGACAATAATAAAGATCAGTTATCTTAATGATCCCATTTTCGGAGAACAAAAGATCGGTGTGAGTTCTCGAAGATACGTTGCAGATAATACAATGTAATACGAAGGGCTTTTTTTCTGGAAACGTGACAGTCTATCAAAATAAGCTGAATGAGATTAGGAGCGATAAATTTCATAGGCAAGGGGTATGATAGTATATCGTCTGACGAGAACGATAATCAAGAAGCGATTGTAGACGTAAGCATTGCTGTTGTATTGACCCCACAGACGTGAAATTGAACGTTACTTTGCATGTCAGAAGTGGTATGCTTGGCTTTAAAAACGCCATCGTAACATTGATATTGGTAATCCGCCTTCTCCATATCCCCATAAGGGCATGGCACCGGCAGCGGTTGTGGAACACATCCTCACATTACGCTTCAGGCTTTGTCCAGCCTTTCACAATCAAAATCTTATTTTGCTGCACCTACGGTAACCTATCATTATAGCATCTCTTTTCCCCCTAAGGCAACTATGATCGACGACAAGAAGTGAACCCTTTACGACGATCACATTTTCATGCAGACATGGCAATTGCAAGATCCCAAGAAAATTCTCCCACACGCACACAAAGACACACACACACACACACACGCACACACACACACACACATACACACACAGAAAGAGAGAGGGGGAGGGGTTAAAGATTAGTGAATAATTATCCTTATCACTTGGCCTATCGCCATGTATGATAGAGATTCGTTCATGATACGATATTATTAAATGTACGCACATCACACTCACCTTGGATCTGATAACATCTGATATAAGATAACTGCACTTATTAATATACTTCTGATATACTGCAAAATTACTCCTTTCAAGAATCTCAAACAACAGGTATTTTTAGCCGATAATTGGAGCGCACCAGAAGTGAATCAATGCATTGGATAATCACAGATACGCCATGTATCAAATTAAAGGGATACTACCATATCTGGTCAGTAGATAACTGGAAATAAAGGCAAATGATAATAATTGCGTGTCCCGTTGAATTGCAGGCATTTCGAGTATGAAACTGGCTACATCACACCGAGTAAGTCCTGTTTATTTGCAGAGTGTGAAATGGGCATGTATATTACCGAATGAAACGCGTACTCCTTCTGTAGGACCTATATCAGTTTTTCGCATGTTAAGTGCCAAGCCAAGTGGAAGCGACGAACTATCGTAATCATGTTTAAACCAATCGCAACGCTTCAAGGGTCTGACGTTGTGTGTTTCCAGCGGCGATTAGCAATCCTAAATATTTCATTCGCGTTGGAAGGAAAAGAAAATATCTTCTTTAAACGGAATGTAACTGCAGGTAAAAAACAAACAAACAAACGCTGACAATCGTGCGTTGTTTGAATGAAGCCTATTCGATTAGAGTAACTACATAAAATAAGTAAATTTATCTTCGGTAACGTCCAGACAATTTCATAGATAAAAATTAGCAAAATTGTGCTTAGCGTATGATGCTCACAGCTTCACTTACCTGCGCGTATTTGCCACTTTCCTCAAATTATCAACTGACATTAATTATTTTAAAAACAATAACAAATGCATCAAATGTTCATGCTTCAAGAAGTCCAAGCAATTTTTGACATTGTCTCTTTAACTCTAAGCATGTCAATAAGATGCAATACATTCGAAATGAACATTAGTTAGCTTGATGTACCACGGAGGTACCTTCTCGTTTGAATTCCTTTATACCAGTATTACAGATGGTATCGCAGTCTAACTGCTTACTGCACGTGTGTAGTTGGATGTAAACCACACAAAGAACGCTGGCAAAATTCCACTCGAATTCAAAACGTCTGTCGCGAACCACCCACACTTTGCTCGCAGACGGTCTCTAGTGTTATCACCTGCGTCCTATATGCATTCTCCTTTTCCATGAAGTTGCCATGTATTTGAAGATCTCATGTATTGGTATAACGTTGTGCGCACGAGATCTACAAGTCGCTTTTACGGCGAAATCGTCGATGTGTAGTCTGCGCAGCAGCTCTTTCACGCTTCCAGTGAAAATGCATTAGTTGATGCACATTGATAACGACCCAACAATCTGTGTTGGTTTTGTTTTGTTTTTGTTTTTGCCAGGTTTTGTTTGTTTGATTGTTGGTTTGATCAGGCAATCTGTCTTCTTTAGCAGTTCCAATGGTTCGAATCACAAAAGAGAAGAAACACGTGTATTTGACTTCTGTTTTAGTCAGAAAATTTTTGCAGGCAGCACATTACATTGACCGCTTACTTGTCTTTCGATTAAAGGTATTATTCACCATTTGCAGATGAAGCAAGAACACAGATTTAGTGCTTCAAAATAATTCTAAAATGTGAGTTAGGGATTGAAACAATAAATGTGAAAATGTTAATCAGTCTAATTAATGTTAAGTATTGTTGAATATACAAAATATGAACGACACCTATATAATATAATTGTTTGTAGAATAATCTGTTGACAGTTATGGTTTACTGAGAAAAATAGTGATATCTCCTTAAATTTTAGGCTTTATTGCAAAATTTGTAAATGATAGGATGTTTTGTGATATAACTGACTTACACATGAATATGCATCAAAAGTGATAAGTCGAACAGTTTTTAAATCACTGCTCCCAGTGGTAACCAGTACCTCATATTTAAAGGGGTCTATTAGTAACCTAAGTACTGTTTTCTCTTTATACAAATATTATGTTTACATCTTCGAATAGATCCAAGTCATGCTGTACGTTATGAAGCTACACAGGAAGAAGGCAACATTTCCATCGATATGCAATAGACCGTGTGCAGTGCAAATGTAAATGTTTAAAAGAGCATGTCATGTTCAATTCTACCAGGAAAGTGTACCTCGCTTACCACAGTGTAGCTAGCCAGTTCGACTTCGTATGCATATATGAATTTGCTGTCTTGATTATCGTAACGTATGATAAGGTAAACATTTTAGAGCAACATTTATATAGGCTGACCATTGATCTTATGAAGATGTTAACATAGTGTGATGGCGTGGTACAGACAGTTGCAAATTCAGATGTCATGCTTTCGCATATTGCGTGAATTTCTTTATGTGTCTGTTAGTAGATATTCTTGCCAACACAAATATATGTGATTTCCGTGTGTATGCGTATTGTTTCTGGCATTTATGATCAGATAATGTAAGTTTATCACTTCGTACAGTAACGCCAGTTTCAATTACTCTCTTAAGCATTATTTGCAAGGTAGTGAAAAAGTATTAGGGTCTATTGAAAAAATGGAACAGCTAAATGTTTCAGAGTTACATAATCTATACAGTGACAAAATATATAGTCTTAGTTAGGCTTTGGTACGCAGG